>NW_027617519.1:0-112268 GCF_964187855.1 Myxine glutinosa | reverse complement strand
CCTCTAGAATTATTAATGGTCTTATCATTCTTTTTCAAAGTATCGTGGTCAATCACTTTTTCAAGCTTTGAATAAATTGCCAGGAGTAGAGGAGAAACTTTTGTTAGATTTACTTTAATGGATGTCTTTCCAGGTATAGTTAGAGCTCTTCCTTTAAATGAAATAGAGGGGCTCATGTTATTTTCCATAACTGGTTTTACCCAAAAATTTCCATATTTATCTTTGTTCAATTTAACATCTTTGACATATTTTTCTATATCTTCCACCGAAGTAGAGATTGATTGAAATTTGTCTTTTGTGCTTTGAAACATTGTATTTATTAATGAATAAACTTGCGTTTAGTTTAAGTAAAAATTTACCACATAAATATGATAAGTTCTGAAGGATATTTAGAATTTCCAGACTCTCCATATGATAAATTAGAGAATTGTCCGGCTTGTGATAGAGTGGGGCTTAATGATGAGGATTCATATAAACAATGTTTATTCTGTGATTATATTCTAATTAATGATAATAAGAAATATAAAAAAACATATAACTCTTTTAAATTAGAACCAAAAATGAATTACTTTACAAGATTAATAAGAGAGATGAATGTTAAGCATTATGGTGATAATACACCATTTCTTACAAGGAAAGAGACTCTTTGTATTGAGGAAATGTATAAGGGTTTAATGATATTTATTATTCAAAATAATTTTAATGGAAATGTTAATACAAGATACTACATAAATAAAATAATGAATTATTTTGAAATTAAACCCGAACTCAGGATAAAATATAGAGTTTCTAAAATAGCTCAAAAAAAGTTGGATGACTTGTTTTCCAAATATATAAATGAATGATTTTTTACCCGTTTGGGAAAATAAGATAAAATTTAATAACCATAAAAACATTCCAAATTCATTGAGATGTCTAATAGTTGGTTCAAGCGGATGTGGGAAAACCTGTTTACTTTTAAAGATGCTCCTTGGTCCTAATTTTTTAGATTATGATAATTTAATAATTTTTACAAAGTCAAGTTTTCAACCCGAGTATCAACTACTCTCACAGGGTTTTAATGCAGGTCTTAAAAAGGAAGACATTATCGGTTTATTTAAACTTCAAAACAAACTGAATGATTATAATATTGAAGATATAATACAATTATTTTGTGATACACAGAAATCAAAATCGAAACCCATAACTTGTATTCTCAGTGATAATACGGATGATATACCTTCACCTCAAGATTTAGATAAATCAAAAAAGAACCTCGTCATCTTTGATGATTGTGTTAATGAGAGAAACCAAACAGTAATGGATAGCTACTATACAAGAGGGAGACATTCTTCTTGTAATTGTATATATCTTAGTCAATCATATTTTCAACTCCCTCGACGCTCAATAAGAAACAATGCCAATACTTTTATTTTATTTAAGTTAAATTCAATAGATGTAAATAATTTTTGGAGAGATAATTGCTCTACGTTATGTAGTAAAAAAGAATTTGAAAATTATATGAAACACACGATTGGAAAATATAAATATATTGTTGTGAAACAAGATGAGATACTAAATGATATTTTTCAATAAATAAATACAGAAAATGAATACCGAAGAAAGAGAAAGAAAGTTTAAGGAACATCAACAATTAGTTTCAAAAGTTGTTAAACAACAGGAAGAGATAAAGAAGAAACGGAGACAGAAACTAACTGGTGAAGAAGCCTTTGAAAGAAAACAAGAGAAATTCTTTAAACCACTTTTGAAAACTCAACACTCACCTACAGTTCCCACGGTAGAATTTACTCCGAAAAAACTTCAAATGCTCAAAGATTTTAGTCAGATAACAAAACAAGAACTTGGTGAATTAGAATATGATGACGAGGGATTATTTCGGAAACTTGAGCAGGTAAATCAACCCCCTAATTATGTTGTGGAAGCTCTTCAAAACAATGAATATTCTGCGGGTTCAAAAACCAGAGCAGGTCTCATTCCAACAGAAGAACCAGCAGTGTTTCATCTTGTGGAAGAAAAGGTATTGATATTTAATGATGAATTGATGTTCTTGAGTTCTACTCAACCAAATGTTAAATTAACTCCAAGATTAATGTTTCTTCTAACAAACCCCGGATTCAGCGGTTCAAAATATTTTGAGGAACCACTTGATATGGAAAGAGAGGAAGATAGGGTATATATTGAGTTGTTAAATACACTTGATTATGGAGTTTCTGTTGCTGGTAAAAGTAAGAAGAATGAGAAGGAGAAACATATTATTGATGCTTTAAGTAAGCTTGGTTCGGGTGTTAGTTTTCTTCCAAATGACCCATCACAATTAGTTAATAGGCTATTATTGTTATTAGGTAGTAAGAAGGCTGGAAACAACAATTGTTTTAATGAATCCTCAGCCATTTTAGATCAGTTGATGAACATGAAAATAATTAATAAATGTCAATACAAAGATATTTTATTAGATATTAAATAAGATGAGAAGCACAATTCTTAGTTTTAATTTCACAACGAGCGATTACACAGCTTCATTCCCTTACCCACTACAACTTGACCCCCTTACCTCATATGAGGCATCTTTGTTGTCAATGGAAACTTACAATACCCTTTTTAATATCACAGAGAAAAACAACAAGTTTAGTTATAATCCAGGCACTGCCTACAAAACTATAACTGTTTCACCTGGAGCTTACGAGATTTCTCAAATATCTTCAGAAGTCTCTCGCCTTATGAAAGAAAAAGGTGATGAACCAAAAAATATTGTAATAGATATTCAAACACACACTTCAAAATCAACTATTAAACTGAAAAATAATTATAAAGTTGATTTCACGATTGAAAATTCGTTCAGAGAGCTATTGGGTTTCTCTTCAAAAAAGATTGAAAATAACGGGACGTTTTACAGTGATAATGTTATCCAAATATCCTCCGGTATAAATTCAGTATTAATTCATTGTGATTTGATTGATGGTGCTTATAACGATGGAATAAGAACAAATACAATATTTTCATTCAGTGCATACTCAACCCCGATTGGTTATAAATTTAATATGGAACCAAAAAATCTTGTCTATTTACCTGTGTCAGGAAAAACCATATACAGAGTAAATTTTAGGATAACCGACCAAGATAATCGTATGATATCCTTTAATGATGAAATTATATCCATCAGAATTCACCTACGTGAAGTTTTTCAATAAATAAATAATGGTTATTGTAAGAAAACACGAGTTGGGAAAATATAAAATAATTACAGGGGAGGGCATGTTCCTTTCACCAGACTATACAAGGTATGTGGGTAAAGGATACTATAAACCTAAGAGACAACGGGGTGTGGGTCATCAATTTCGAAATAAAGGAGATGGGATAATTGATACTCTAATGGGTATTGGTTCAACCATTCTTAAACATAAAGACCTAATTGGTTCAACTGCTTCTCTCATGGGAAATGTAGCAGGTGTTGTAAAGAGTATAAAAGATGCTCAAAAGGAGTCCCATAAATTACAAGCAATCAAAGAAATTAAAAAAGGTAAAACTCAACTATCTTCACAAGAACGACAAAAAATCATTAAAATACTTGGGTCAGGGTTTCAACAATTTTAATACTATATAAATACAAGTATGGAAGCGATTGATAGTATCTATGATTTGGATGATACGATTATCATTTCAAACTCTACTAAAAAGGAAGACTATTTTAAGGTAAATGCTATTACAGGAACCGACTGGAATTCAAACGGAACAAAAAGTTTTGAAATAAATAATCAACAAACTTACTTGAATATAGCTGATAGTTTCTTGCTGTGTAAATTTAAATTCACTAAGGCTGCGAATAATACTAATGCTACACTCGTAAATGATTTCTTCTGGAAAATGTTTGACAGTGTTCGCCTGTATATTGGAACACAAGAGGTTGAAGCGGTTGATTATGTCTCTGCTACATCTGAAATGATGAAATTTACACTATATTCGTTTGGTGATAGAATGGGTAAGGGAGCTGTTGAAGGCTTTATTCCTGATATGTCAACGGGAACAAACACAGACCCTGGTTATAGTCAAAGGAAGTCAATGTATAATGATGACGCAAAAGCTGAGAATAGTTTTACCGTAGCAGTACCTCTTAAAGGTATATTTGGATTTTGTGATTATGATAAAGTTTTGTATGGTCTTAAAATTAGATTTCAACTACAAAGGAATGATAATGTAAATAGATTGCTTTTTGGGGCTGAAAATGCTTTTGGCGACAATAATAAATTTGTTATTAATGATTTGTGTTGGTATATCAATGAATATACTCCTAATCTTAAAACGGAGGAGATGTTAAATAGAAGACTTAACTCAAAGAAACCGCTAAATGTATCATACCTTAAAAGAAGATGTCAACACGTTAAACTGGAACACACTACCTACACTTGGAATTTGGGTGTTCTTGAAGGAAAGCCACGATACCTATGGCTCATTTTTAAAAAACCAGATGGAGAGGAGGGTACTAATAAGAATAATGCGCTGAGTGATAATGCTAAGGTGAAACAACTTCGGGTTTCTCTTGATGGCACATTTTATCCGCGAGATAGATTGGAAATTGATTGGGAAAAAAATGATTATGCGGAAGCCTACAAGTCCTACCAAAAAGTGTGTGAAAGTAATGGTAATAATGATCCTATTTTGGATATGGTTGCATTTAAAGGTTTATATACAATCTACGCAATTGACCTGAGTTCTCAAAAGGAAACTATAAAGTCTAATCGAGTGGATACTTCTCTATACATTGAAAGAGGGGAGAATGAAGAAGTTGATGCTTATTGTTTGCTTTTGGAGGAAACAGAATTACAGATTAATACAGATAATGGTGTTATGATTAATATCACATAGGTTTTTTCTCATAAATAAATGGTAGGGGTATATGTTAATCAAATCAATCTTAATAAATTAACATCTTGTATTCAAAATCAAAAGCCTTGTATTATTAATGTTAATACAATTCAAAGAAAAGGAGCTGTAAGAATTGATGTTTTACTCACACACACACAAGTAAAAACACTAAATGATGTTGGATCACTTAAAATTAAAATGACGAAACCTATGTTAAAGAAATATTCAATAGACGAGTCAAGAGGAGGATTTCTCCCGTTTCTAATTCCTTTATTTGCTGGTTTAAGTGCGGCGGGAGCATTGACTGGTGGTATTTCAGCAGCGGTAAAAACTGCTAACGAAAGGAAGGCACAACTAAAAGCTCAAAAAGAATTGGAAAGACATAACAAGGAGTTGGAGAAACAAATTAGTGGAAGTGGTGTAATTGTAGATTTTGCTCAAAAACTTGAAAGTCTACCTGATAAAGCTAGATTGTTGGTTGGTGATATGCTTTCCTCTATCGCTCAAGCGGGGGTTAAACTAACTAAACGGGGTAATGGATTGTATCTTTCTCATAAATAAATGGATAAATGGTTTAAACAATTTGGAAAGAATACAACGTCAAATATAGAACTAGCCAAGTATTGTAAAACACTAAAAATTGATAATGTGGTAATCTGTATGAGAGATGAATTAATACATATAAATAAGAATACAAAGAATATTATTATGAATTTAGACACACAGAATGGTTCTCATTGGGTTTGTATTCATAATAGTCAGGATAAATATTATTTTGATAGTTATGGTATGCCACCACCTGTTGAAGTAATACAATTCTTACAGAATGGTGTTTATCAAACATTTCAAGTTCAAGAAATTAATTCTAAATGTTGTGGTCAATTATGTTTATATGTATTATTTCAACTCAACAATAATGAAAATTTTTATGATATCATTTTTAATCTAATATAAATGACTTATGTTGGAAAAGATGGTTCTATCTTTGGAAAATCCTCTCAGGATATTGATTTATCAAATTATTATACAAAGGCACAGGCTGAACGACAAAAATATAGTGTAAGTAAAAATATTAATATGAAGAATACTTATAAATTAATCAATTATCCAAACCCTACAGATGCGAATGACTTAATTAGATTAAGTGATTTATCACAATATATATTTTTAAAGAAAACAGCACGTTTTGTGAAAGAAGTAAAATTTACAACCACAACACCTGGTTATACTGACCATACACCTTTCCTCATTGAATTTAACTACCTGCTTACAATTGAATTTTATAAAGAAGGACATTTAGTTAATATGCGAATTAATAAATGGGGGTATGATATGCCTGATTTAGGGTATAATTGGTCTTTTTCAATAAACATAGAAGACCTACATGATTTAAATCAGTCTCGTAAAGAAGAATATTATCCACTTGGTGAGGATAAGGATTTATGTGGAAGTACAATTAGTAAACAACAAATACGTGATTTTAAGAAAAGAAAAATATATGATAGTATAGCGATGGTTCGCATGACAAAGAAGGAAGGTAATGAGATAAGGATAGAAAGCCGAGGAATACAAACCGATTTGGTAGTGGGAAGATGGGGTGGTATTACCTGTCATAATATTAATCTCACATATATTTCTGATACATAAATGGCAGGAAGAAGACTACAAGAGAATTATAATTTTTGTATTCAAGGATACCTACAAGAAAAGGGTGCTCGGTATTACATACCTTATGATTTGGAGCATATACATGGGAATTTTGTCATTAAAAACTGGCCTTATACTGATATTGTTAAACCCACAAATAGAGACTTGTTTAAAATATTAAATAAAAATGAACTTCTCAAAGTTATGAAATATAAAACTCTTTTAGAAATCGTCAACAAATCTTATTGGTATCCTATTATGAGAAAAATAATTATAGATACAAGAATATCTCAAAATCCAGATGAGTATATGTATAATATTCTTTGGGGTTCAAACTCAAGGGTAGCAAGGGATGAGGAAGGAGTTGAAGAAGAGAAGGAGGAAAGAGAGAAAAAGGAGAAGGAGGAAAGGGAGAGGGAGGAGAAGGAGGAGAGGGAGAAAAAGGAGGAGAAGGAGGAGAGGGAGAAAAATGAGAAGGAGGAAAGGGAGAAAAGGGAGAAGGAGGAAAGGGAGAAAAGGGAGAAAAAGGAGAAGGAGGAGAGGGAGAAAATGGAGGAGGAGGAGAGGGAGCAAAGAGAGAGGGAGGAAAAATATAAAAAGATGGAAATCATTGAGATTCATAAAAGATTGAGTGTATTAAAGCAAATAAATCAATCTCAACGCACCGAAGAGGAAATTAAAGAATTAACAACTCTTATGAAGATAATGGTTTCAAAAATAAGAACGTCAATGTCTTCAATTTCAGGGAGGAGATTTAAACGAGAAAGTGGTGAAGAAGAAGAAGAAGAAGAAGGAAAAGATTATGTGATTGATGATGTTGGTGTCATTGACTTTAGTTCGTTTTTATTTGTAAATAAATGGAGGAGAGAGTGAAGGCATTCCTTAGGATTCTTTATGTTTTAAAAATAAAGATTGAAATGTATATGTTGAAAACCAAAAAGGTTTTGATACTCTGTCGGAATTTTTCTGATAAATAAATATGAGTTATTGTCTCAAATGTAAAAAGAAAACTAAATCTAAAAATATCTCTTATGTTAAAGCTAAAAATAATAGAGTTTATCAAAAAGGAATATGTCAAGTATGTGGCTCTAAAAAGTGCCAATTCATCTCTCCTAAAAGAGGAGGAGACATACAAAAGTTTCTGTCAGGAAGTAAATTTACAACAACTGGAATTCCAGGGGAATTACACCTTCCAGGGTATTCTTTCTGTGGTCCAGGAACAAACTTGGATAAAAGATTAGATGAGGCTGACAATCCTAAACCTTGGTCTAAACCTACAAATAGGGTTGACGAAGTGTGTATGAAGCATGATATTGCTTATGGGAAAACCACTACGTTGACTGAAAAACATAAAGCCGACAGCGAAATGTTGTATAATTTGTCTTTGATACAAAATCCAACGTTGAGAGAGAAAGTTGATAGGTTTATTGTGAGAAATTTGATAAATGCTAAATTGAAACTTGGTCTTGGTTATTCCTCAAAAAACTATTAGGCTCTAATGATGTCATCAAGACTGAGGAGCTTTTGGCTGAAGAATTACACAAACCTATAATCACAAAGTTTAAAAGAAGGAAGGTTTATTCTAAATACACTGACCACATATGGTCCGCTGATTTAATTGAATTGAATAATGACAGGGGATACAGGTATGCTTTAACCGTTATTGATTTGAGGAGTAGATTTGCCTGGGTTGTCCCTTTAAAAAATAAAAGGGGTGATACTTTAATGTTAGCCTTTAAGCTAATATTTGATCGGGATAAAAGGAAACCAAAGAAGTTATGGACTGATGAGGGAACAGAGTTCTATAACAAAATATTCATGAAATTTCTTAAGGGGAAGGGTATTAAATTATACAGCACCTTTAATGAAGGAAAGGCAGTTGTTATTGAGCGTTTTAATCGTACTTTAAAAGAGAAATTATATAAAAAATTCACACAACTCGGTTCTCAAAAATGGGTGTATTTAATTCAGGATATTGTAGATAATTACAATAATACAGTTCATTCATCAACACAATCAAAACCATCAGAAACATTTACAAAATTAGAATATGAAAAGGAGATTAATTTGAGAAAGCCCAAGTTTAAAGTTGGTGATATTGTAAGAATATACAAATGGAAAAGTCATTTTGAGAAAGGTTATACACAAAAATGGACTCGTGAATTATTTAAAATCATTGATGTAATGGATACAGTCCCTTGGACCTACAAATTATATGATTTAAATGGAGAAGAAATCTTGGGTTCATTTTACTCACAAGAATTACAAAAAACACAAGTAAGCAGATAATACCCTTGAAAATAATAAATAAATAAATAAAATGTAATGGGGATACGTTTTTAAATCTGTGAACCCCAAACACAGAATCCCACAACTTTTTAGTTGGGGCTTAACTTTTGTGTGTGTATAATGGGGATACGTTTTTAAATCTGTGAACCCCAAACACAGAATCCCACAACTTTTTAGTTGGGGCTTAACTTTTGTGTGTGTATAATGGGGATACGTTTTTAAATCTGTGAACCCCAAACACAGAATCCCACAACTTTTTAGTTGGGGCTTAACTTTTGTGTGTGTATAATGGGGATACGTTTTTAAATCTGTGAACCCCAAACACAGAATCCCACAACTTTTTAGTTGGGGCTTAACTTTTGTGTGTGTATAATGGGGATACGTTTTTAAATCTGTGAACCCCAAACACAGAATCCCACAACTTTTTAGTTGGGGCTTAACTTTTGTGTGTGTGTGTGTATGTGCGAGTGAGTCATAATAATATACAAACCCTAACCCAACCCAAGCCCTAACCCAACCCCATCCCTAACCCAAACCCATCCCTAACCCAACCCATCCCTAACCCAACCCCATCCCTAACCCAACCCCATCCCTAACCCAACCCCATCCCTAACCCAACCCCATCCCTAACCCAACCCCATCCCTAACCCAACCCCAACCCTAACCCAACCCCATCCCTAACCCAACCCCATCCCTAACCCAACCCATCCCTAACCCTCACATTCAAAATCCCAACCCTAACCCAATCCCATCCCTAACCCAACCCCAACCCTAACCCTCACATTCAAAATCCCAACCCTAACCCAACCCATCCCTAACCCAACCCCATCCCTAACCCAACCCCATCCCTAACCCAACCCCAACCCTAACCCTCACATTCAAAATCCCAACCCTAACCCAACCCCATCCCTAACCCTCACATTCAAAATCCCACCCAAACCCTAACATAATCTTTCTTTTCTTCTTTTTTAAATACGTATTTCTTTTTTTTTTTTTCCTCTTCCTCCAATTCTGTCTTTCAAGGCTTTTAAGTTTGAAGAAGTAGAAATGGGAAGAAAGAATTTTCCAGCATTTTCTTCCTCGAACTTTCTTGATATTGCCTAAATCAAGCGTCATTAAATAAAGAACATTGTTCATTGCTTTAGAATCCAAAGAGTCTCCAAGAGGAACCCCACAGGTAGAGTCTCCAAAATAAAACCAACTTTCCAAGTTCCCAAGGTATAACCACATTCCTGTTGAGCCTCCAAGATAGGTATCACATTCCGAGTCATCAAAACAAAACCCCCATTCCGAGTCTCCAAAAATATAACCATCTTTCCAAGTCCCCAAGGTAAAACCACAATTTTCAGAAATATTGGGGGTTTCCGTGATAAGTCTCACATAGTATAACTGCGGACCATCAGGGAGAACTCTCCTTGCCCAATTTTTTAGGGTTTCTATGATGTGTCTCACATAGTATAACTGCGGACCATCAGGGAGAACTCTCCTTGCCCAATTTTTTAGGGTTTCTATGATGTGTCTCACATAGTATAACTGCGGACCATCAGGGAGAACTCTCCTTGCCCAATTTTTTAGGGTTTCTATGATGTGTCTCACATAGTATAACTGCGGACCATCAGGGAGAACTCTCCTTTCCCAATTTTCAGAAATTTGTGGGTCTCCAATGTATGACTTGTATTCTGGCTCATCAAGGTAGAACTTGTTCAGTGGGTTTTGTTTTGATAACTCACAACAAGTATCATCATGGTAAAACTCTTTTTCAGGATTTTGTGGATCTCCAAGGTATAACTCTTTGGCTGGGTCATCAAGGTAGAACTCGTTCTGGGGGTCTTGGTTGTTCAAAATGTCTTCAAACAAAAAAATAACTTCATCCCAAGTTGTGTTAAAAGCAGAATTTTCATTTCGTATCTCAGATACAATTTCCTGTGAAAGAAAATAACAATGTATTAATTTAATACAATATTTTTTATTTGTATAAATCAAGCTCTATGAATATTAAAATAAACTTTGTTAACTCTTACACGAGTCTCATCTTAAAAAAAAAAAAAAAAAAAATTAAATAAATAAATAAATAAATAAACAAACTTACCTCCATTGATAAGAGGTTCGAGTCCAGTTCATCAATCTGAAGGTTGAGTTCTACACAGGTAGTAGGACTCCATGGAATAGCAAAGTTATCCCATTCCATTTCGGCATAGTAGTCCATTCTCAAGTGAAGCAGAAAGCGTGTTTGAAAAAGCCTGTGTGGTCGGTGCCTTTTATAAGGACTGGGTGTGTCTTCCTGTGGAAATTCCCTGGGCGTGTCTTAACTGGAAATGATGTGATGGAAATTCCCTGAAAATGATGTAATGTATTACCTGGAAATGATACAATGCTGAAGAGTTTATAAAGTGGGTGGGACTTAGCAAAAGTGGGAGGAGCTTAGCAAAAGTGGGCGGGGCTTAGCAAAAAGTGGACGTGGCTTAACAAAAAGTGGGCGGGGCTTAGTAAAAAATGGGCGTGGTTTACCAGAAAGTGGGCGGAGCTTACCAAAAAATGGTATGTGGCACTGGAGGCGCTCAAACAAGAACATTGAGGGAGGTTTACCATTTTATCTTAGCTCAGTTAAAATATCTTAATAAAGAACCAAACTCAAACATATTTTTTGTTAATATATTAGATGGTGAAGAGAGTTGTAGGAGAATTAAATTATTTCCCACGCATAAACAAATATTTGTAGGGTCGTTGTTTGAGTGGGTTATATTCACCAGATGATATTAAGAGTAAAAGGTTAAAAGGTCCATGAGGTCAGAAGGATCACAGGTGTTTAAGTGGTCTAATGAATAAGGATAACATGTCAAAAGGTTAGAAGGTTCGTAAAGAACAGGGTGAGAGAAATATAGGTGTTTAGGGGCAATGAGGGAGGGAAAGAATTAATATGGAAGTGAATGGGTCAATGTTTGAGTGGGTCAAAGATTAATCTGCCAGATGATATGTAGAAGAAGGATGATAGGTCTATAAGAGAAAACAAATATTTGTAGTGTTTGAGTGGTCTAATGAACAACATTAAGGATAGGTACTACAGACAAAAGGTTCATAAAGATGAGGGTGGGAGAAATAGAGGTGTTTATGATTTTTGAAAAAGACAAGGGGGTAAATGACATTAGATAGGGATTTCACATGTTAAACGGAGGTGTCCCAGAAGCAACATTATTACACTACTTGTGTTAGTGTTGAAAAACCACTTTTCGCACTTGTGTTGGTGCAGGAAACCACTTTTGCACTTGTATTAGTGTGGAAAACCACTTTTTGCACTTGTGATAGTGTTGAAAAACCACTTTTCGCACTTGTGTTAGTGTTGAAAAACCACTTTTCGCACATGTGTTAGTGTTGAAAAACCACTTTTAGCACTTGTGTTGGTGCAGGAAACCACTTTTGCACTTGTATTAGTGTGGAAAAAACACTTTTTGCACTTGTGATAGTGTTGAAAAACCACTTTTCGCACTTGTGTTAGTGTTGAAAAACCACTTTTCGCACTTGTGTTGGTGCAGGAAACCACTTTTGCACTTGTATTAGTGTGGAAAAAACACTTTTTGCACTTGTGATAGTGTTGAAAAACCACTTTTCGCACTTGTGTTAGTGTTGACAAACCACTTTTCGCACTTGTGTTGGTGCAGGAAACCACTTTTGCACTTGTATTAGTGTGGAAAAACCACTTTTCGCACTTGTGTTAGTGTTGAAAAACCACTTTTCGCACTTGTGTTAGTGTTGAAAAACCACTTTTCGCACTTGTGTTGGTGCAGGAAACCACTTTTGCACTTGTATTAGTGTGGAAAAAACACTTTTTGCACTTGTGATAGTGTTGAAAAACCACTTTTCGCACTTGTGTTAGTGTTGAAAAACCACTTTTCGCACTTGTGTTAGTGTTGAAAAACCACTTTTCACACTTGTGTTGGTGCAGGAAACCACTTTTGCACTTGTATTAGTGTGGAAAAATCACTTTTCGCACTTGTGTTAGTGTTGAAAAACCACTTTTCGCACTTGTGTTAGTGTTGAAAAACCACTTTTCGCACTTGTTTTGGTGCAGGAAACCACTTTTGCACTTGTATTAGTGTGGAAAAACCACTTTTTGCACTTGTGATAGTGTTGAAAAACCACTTTTCGCACTTGTGTTAGTGTTGAAAAACCACTTTTCGCACTTGTGTTAGTGTTGAAAAACCACTTTTCGCACTTGTGTTGGTGCAGGAAACCACTTTTGCACTTGTATTAGTGTGGAAAAAACACTTTTTGCACTTGTGATAGTGTTGAAAAACCACTTTTCGCACTTGTGTTAGTGTTGAAAAACCACTTTTCACACTTGTGTTGGTGCAGGAAACCACTTTTGCACTTGTATTAGTGTGGAAAAATCACTTTTCGCACTTGTGATAGTGTTGAAAAACCACTTTTCGCACTTGTGTTAGTGTTGAAAAACCACTTTTCGCACTTGTGTTAGTGTTGAAAAACCACTTTTCGCACTTGTGTTGGTGCAGGAAACCACTTTTGCACTTGTATTTAGTGTGGAAAAAACACTTTTTGCACTTGTGATAGTGTTGAAAAACCACTTTTCGCACTTGTGATAGTGTTGAAAAACCACTTTTTGCACTTGTGTTGGTGCAGGAAACCACTTTTGCACTTGTATTAGTGTGGAAAAAACACTTTTTGCACTTGTGATAGTGTTGAAAAACCACTTTTCGCACTTGTGTTAGTGTTGAAAAAACACTTTTCGCACTTGTGTTGGTGCAGGAAACCACTTTTGCACTTGTATTAGTGTGGAAAAACCACTTTTCGCACTTGTGTTAGTGTTGAAAAACCACTTTTCGCACTTGTGTTAGTGTTGAAAAACCACTTTTTGCACTTGTGTTAGTGTTGAAAAACCACTTTTCGCACTTGTGTTGGTGCAGGAAACCACTTTTGCACTTGTATTAGTGTGGAAAAAACACTTTTTGCACTTGTGATAGTGTTGAAAAACCACTTTTCGCACTTGTATTAGTGTTGAAAAAGCACTTTTCGCACTTGTGTTGGTGCAGGAAACCACTTTTGCACTTGTATTAGTGTGGAAAACCACTTTTTGCACTTGTGTTAGTGTTGAAAAACCACTTTTCGCACTTGTGTTGGTGCAGGAAACCACTTTTGCACTTGTATTAGTGTGGAAAAAACACTTTTTGCACTTGTGATAGTGTTGAAAAACCACTTTTCGCACTTGTGTTAGTGTTGAAAAACCACTTTTCGCACTTGTGTTGGTGCAGGAAACCACTTCTGCACTTGTATTAGTGTGGAAAAAACACTTTTTGCACTTGTGATAGTGTTGAAAAACCACTTTTCGCACTTGTGTTCGTGTTGAAAAACCACTTTTCACATTTGTGTTAGTGTTGAAAAACCACTTTTCGCACTTGTGTTGGTGCAGGAAACCACTTTTGCACTTGTATTAGTGTGGAAAAAACACTTTTTGCACTTGTGATAGTGTTGAAAAACCACTTTTCGCACTTGTGTTAGTGTTGAAAAACCACTTTTCGCACTTGTGTTGGTGCAGGAAACCACTTTTGCACTTGTATTAGTGTGGAAAAACCACTTTTCGCACTTGTGTTAGTGTTGAAAAACCACTTTTCGCACTTGTGTTAGTGTTGAAAAACCACTTTTTGCACTTGTGTTAGTGTTGAAAAACCACTTTTCGCACTTGTATTGGGGCAGGAAACCACTTTTGCACTTGTATTAGTGTGGAAAAAACACTTTTTGCACTTGTGATAGTGTTGAAAAACCACTTTTCGCACTTGTATTAGTGTTGAAAAAGCACTTTTCGCACTTGTGTTGGTGCAGGAAACCACTTTTGCACTTGTATTTAGTGTGGAAAAAACACTTTTTGCACTTGTGATAGTGTTGAAAAACCACTTTTCGCACTTGTGATAGTGTTGAAAAACCACTTTTTGCACTTGTGTTGGTGCAGGAAACCACTTTTGCACTTGTATTAGTGTGGAAAAAACACTTTTTGCACATGTGATAGTGTTGAAAAACCACTTTTCGCACTTGTGTTAGTGTTGAAAAAACACTTTTCGCACTTGTGTTGGTGCAGGAAACCACTTTTGCACTTGTATTAGTGTGGAAAAACCACTTTTCGCACTTGTGTTAGTGTTGAAAAACCACTTTTCGCACTTGTGTTAGTGTTGAAAAACCACTTTTTGCACTTGTGTTAGTGTTGAAAAACCACTTTTCGCACTTGTGTTGGTGCAGGAAACCACATTTGCACTTGTATTAGTGTGGAAAAAACACTTTTTGCACTTGTGATAGTGTTGAAAAACCACTTTTAGCACTTGTGTTGGTGCAGGAAACCACTTTTGCACTTGTATTAGTGTGGAAAAAACACTTTTTGCACTTGTGATAGTGTTGAAAAACCACTTTTCGCACTTGTGTTAGTGTTGAAAAACCACTTTTCGCACTTGTGTTGGTGCAGGAAACCACTTTTGCACTTGTATTAGTGTGGAAAAAACACTTTTTGCACTTGTGATAGTGTTGAAAAACCACTTTTCGCACTTGTGTTAGTGTTGACAAACCACTTTTCGCACTTGTGTTGGTGCAGGAAACCACTTTTGCACTTGTATTAGTGTGGAAAAACCACTTTTCGCACTTGTGTTAGTGTTGAAAAACCACTTTTCGCACTTGTGTTAGTGGTGAAAAACCACTTTTCGCACTTGTGTTGGTGCAGGAAACCACTTTTGCACTTGTATTTGTGTGGAAAAAACACTTTTTGCACTTGTGATAGTGTTGAAAAACCACTTTTCGCACTTGTGTTAGTGTTGAAAAACGACTTTTCGCACTTGTGTTAGTGTTGAAAAACCACTTTTCACACTTGTGTTGGTGCAGGAAACCACTTTTGCACTTGTATTAGTGTGGAAAAACCACTTTTCGCACTTGTGTTAGTGTTGAAAAACCACTTTTCGCACTTGTGTTAGTGTTGAAAAACTACTTTTCGCACTTGTGTTAGTGTTGAAAAACGACTTTTCGCACTTGTGTTAGTGTTGAAAAACCACTTTTCACACTTGTGTTGGTGCAGGAAACCACTTTTGCACTTGTATTAGTGTGGAAAAACCACTTTTTGCACTTGTGATAGTGTTGAAAAACCACTTTTCGCACTTGTGTTAGTGTTGAAAAACTACTTTTCGCACTTGTGTTAGTGTTGAAAAACCACTTTTCGCACTTGTGTTGGTGCAGGAAACCACTTTTGCACTTGTATTAGTGTGGAAAAAACACTTTTTGCACTTGTGATAGTGTTGAAAAACCACTTTTCGCACTTGTGTTAGTGTTGAAAAACCACTTTTCGCACTTGTGTTAGTGTTGAAAAACCACTTTTCGCACTTGTGTTGGTGCAGGAAACCACTTTTGCACTTGTATTTAGTGTGGAAAAAACACTTTTTGCACTTGTGATAGTGTTGAAAAACCACTTTTCGCACTTGTGATAGTGTTGAAAAACCACTTTTTGCACTTGTGTTGGTGCAGGAAACCACTTTTGCACTTGTATTAGTGTGGAAAAAACACTTTTTGCACTTGTGATAGTGTTGAAAAACCACTTTTCGCACTTGTGTTAGTGTTGAAAAAACACTTTTCGCACTTGTGTTGGTGCAGGAAACCACTTTTGCACTTGTATTAGTGTGGAAAAACCACTTTTCGCACTTGTGTTAGTGTTGAAAAACCACTTTTCGCACTTGTGTTAGTGTTGAAAAACCACTTTTTGCACTTGTGTTAGTGTTGAAAAACCACTTTTCGCACTTGTGTTGGTGCAGGAAACCACTTTTGCACTTGTATTAGTGTGGAAAAAACACTTTTTGCACTTGTGATAGTGTTGAAAAACCACTTTTCGCACTTGTATTAGTGTTGAAAAAGCACTTTTCGCACTTGTGTTGGTGCAGGAAACCACTTTTGCACTTGTATTAGTGTGGAAAACCACTTTTTGCACTTGTGTTAGTGTTGAAAAACCACTTTTCGCACTTGTGTTGGTGCAGGAAACCACTTTTGCACTTGTATTAGTGTGGAAAAAACACTTTTTGCACTTGTGATAGTGTTGAAAAACCACTTTTCGCACTTGTGTTAGTGTTGAAAAACCACTTTTCGCACTTGTGTTGGTGCAGGAAACCACTTCTGCACTTGTATTAGTGTGGAAAAAACACTTTTTGCACTTGTGATAGTGTTGAAAAACCACTTTTCGCACTTGTGTTCGTGTTGAAAAACCACTTTTCACATTTGTGTTAGTGTTGAAAAACCACTTTTCGCACTTGTGTTGGTGCAGGAAACCACTTTTGCACTTGTATTAGTGTGGAAAAAACACTTTTTGCACTTGTGATAGTGTTGAAAAACCACTTTTCGCACTTGTGTTAGTGTTGAAAAACCACTTTTCGCACTTGTGTTAGTGTTGAAAAACCACTTTTCACACTTGTGTTGGTGCAGGAAACCACTTTTGCACTTGTATTAGTGTGGAAAAATCACTTTTCGCACTTGTGTTAGTGTTGAAAAACCACTTTTCGCACTTGTGTTAGTGTTGAAAAACCACTTTTCGCACTTGTGTTGGTGCAGGAAACCACTTTTGCACTTGTATTAGTGTGGAAAAACCACTTTTTGCACTTGTGATAGTGTTGAAAAACCACTTTTCGCACTTGTGTTAGTGTTGAAAAACCACTTTTCGCACTTGTGTTAGTGTTGAAAAACCACTTTTCGCACTTGTGTTGGTGCAGGAAACCACTTTTGCACTTGTATTAGTGTGGAAAAAACACTTTTTGCACTTGTGATAGTGTTGAAAAACCACTTTTCGCACTTGTGTTAGTGTTAAAAAACACTTTTTGCACTTGTGATAGTGTTGAAAAACCACTTTTCGCACTTGTGTTAGTGTTGAAAAACCACTTTTTGCACTTGTGTTAGTGTTGAAAATCCGCTTTTCGCACTTGTGTTGGTGCAGGAAACCACTTTTGCACTTGTATTAGTGTGGAAAAACCACTTTTCGCACTTGTGTTAGTGTTGAAAAACCACTTTTCGCACTTGCGTTAGTGTTGAAAAACCACTTTTCGCACTTGTGTTGGTGCAGGAAACCACTTTTGCATTTGTATTGGTGTGGAAAAAACACTTTTTGCACTTGTGATAGTGTTGAAAAACCACTTTTCGCACTTGTGTTAGTGTTGACAAACCACTTTTCGCACTTGTGTTGGTGCAGGAAACCACTTTTGCACTTGTATTAGTGTGGAAAAAACCACTTTTCGCACTTGTGTTAGTGTTGAAAAACCACTTTTCGCACTTGTGTTAGTGTTGAAAAACCACTTTTCGCACTTGTGTTGGTGCAGGAAACCACTTTTTCACTTGTATTAGTGTGGAAAAAACACTTTTTGCACTTGTGATAGTGTTGAAAAACCACTTTTCGCACTTGTGTTAGTGTTGAAAAACCACTTTTCGCACTTGTGATAGTGTTGAAAAACCACTTTTCGCACTAGTGTTGGTGCAGGAAACCACTTTTACACTTGTATTAGTGTGGAAAAAACACTTTTTGCACTTGTGATAGTGTTGAAAAACCACTTTTCGCACTTGTGTTAGTGTTGAAAAAGTACTTTTCGCACTTGTGTTGGTGCAAGAAACCACTTTTGCACTTGTATTAGTGTGGAAAAACCACTTTTCGCACTTGTGTTAGTGTTGAAAAACCACTTTTCGCACTTGTGTTGGTGCAGGAAACCACTTTTGCACTTGTATTAGTGTGGAAAAACCACTTTTCGCACTTGTGTTAGTGTTGAAAAACCACTTTTCGCACTTGTGTTAGTGTTGAAAAACCACTTTTCGCACTTGTGTTAGTGTTGAAAAACTAGTTTTCGCACTTGTGTTAGTGTTGAAAAACCACTTTTCGCACATGTGTTGGTGCAGGAAACCACTTTTGCACTTGTATTAGTGTGGAAAAAACACTTTTTGCACTTGTGATAGTGTTGAAAAACCACTTTTCGCACTTGTGTTAGTGTTGAAAAACCACTCTTCGCACTTGTGTTGGTGCAGGAAACCACTTTTGCACTTGTATTAGTGTGGAAAAACCACTTTTCGCACTTGTGTTAGTGTTGAAAAACCACTTTTCGCACTTGTGTTGGTGCAGGAAACCACTTTTGCACTTGTATTAGTGTGG
The DNA here is from genome assembly GCF_964187855.1 of Myxine glutinosa. Lineage (NCBI taxonomy): Eukaryota > Metazoa > Chordata > Myxini > Myxiniformes > Myxinidae > Myxine > Myxine glutinosa. The sequence continues at coordinate 93,319 of NW_027617519.1, read as the reverse complement.
AAAAAACACTTTTTGCACTTGTGATAGTGTTGAAAAACAAATTTTCGCACTTGTGTTGGTGCAGGAAACCACTTTTGCACTTGTATTAGTGTTGAAAAATCACTTTTCGCACTTGTGATAGTGTTGAAAAACCACTTTTCGCACTTGTGTTAGTGTTGAAAAACCACTTTTCGCACTTGTGTTAGTGTTGAAAAACTACTTTTCGCACTTGTGTTGGTGCAGGAAACCACTTTTGCACTTGTATTTAGTGTGGAAAAAACACTTTTTGCACTTGTGATAGTGTTGAAAAACCACTTTTCGCACTTGTGATAGTGTTGAAAAACCACTTTTTGCACTTGTGTTGGTGCAGGAAACCACTTTTGCACTTGTATTAGTGTGGAAAAAACACTTTTTGCACTTGTGATAGTGTTGAAAAACCACTTTTCGCACTTGTGTTAGTGTTGAAAAAACACTTTTCGCACTTGTGTTGGTGCAGGAAACCACTTTTGCACTTGTATTAGTGTGGAAAAACCACTTTTCGCACTTGTGTTAGTGTTGAAAAACCACTTTTCGCACTTGTGTTAGTGTTGAAAAACCACTTTTTGCACTTGTGTTAGTGTTGAAAAACCACTTTTCGCACTTGTGTTGGTGCAGGAAACCACTTTTGCACTTGTATTAGTGTGGAAAAAACACTTTTTGCACTTGTGATAGTGTTGAAAAACCACTTTTCGCACTTGTATTAGTGTTGAAAAAGCACTTTTCGCACTTGTGTTGGTGCAGGAAACCACTTCTGCACTTGTATTAGTGTGGAAAAAACACTTTTTGCACTTGTGATAGTGTTGGAAAACCACTTTTCGCACTTGTGTTCGTGTTGAAAAACCACTTTTCACATTTGTGTTAGTGTTGAAAAACCACTTTTCGCACTTGTGTTGGTGCAGGAAACCACTTTTGCACTTGTATTAGTGTGGAAAAACCACTTTTTGCACTTGTGATAGTGTTGAAAAACCACTTTTCGCACTTGTGTTAGTGTTGAAAAACCACTTTTCGCACATGTGTTAGTGTTGAAAAACCACTTTTAGCACTTGTGTTGGTGCAGGAAACCACTTTTGCACTTGTATTAGTGTGGAAAAAACACTTTTTGCACTTGTGATAGTGTTGAAAAACCACTTTTCGCACTTGTGTTAGTTTTGAAAAACCACTTTTCGCACTTGTGTTGGTGCAGGAAACCACTTTTGCACTTGTATTAGTGTGGAAAAAACACTTTTTGCACTTGTGATAGTGTTGAAAAACCACTTTTCGCACTTGTGTTAGTGTTGAAAAACCACTTTTCGCACTTGTGTTGGTGCAGGAAACCACTTTTGCACTTGTATTAGTGTGGAAAAAACACTTTTTGCACTTGTGATAGTGTTGAAAAACCACTTTTCGCACTTGTGTTAGTGTTGACAAACCACTTTTCGCACTTGTGTTGGTGCAGGAAACCACTTTTGCACTTGTATTAGTGTGGAAAAACCACTTTTCGCACTTGTGTTAGTGTTGAAAAACCACTTTTCGCACTTGTGTTAGTGTTGAAAAACCACTTTTCGCACTTGTGTTGGTGCAGGAAACCACTTTTGCACTTGTATTAGTGTGGAAAAAACACTTTTTGCACTTGTGATAGTGTTGAAAAACCACTTTTCGCACTTGTGTTAGTGTTGAAAAACCACTTTTCGCACTTGTGTTAGTGTTGAAAAACCACTTTTCACACTTGTGTTGGTGCAGGAAACCACTTTTGCACTTGTATTAGTGTGGAAAAATCACTTTTCGCACTTGTGTTAGTGTTGAAAAACCACTTTTCGCACTTGTGTTAGTGTTGAAAAACCACTTTTCGCACTTGTTTTGGTGCAGGAAACCACTTTTGCACTTGTATTAGTGTGGAAAAACCACTTTTTGCACTTGTGATAGTGTTGAAAAACCACTTTTCGCACTTGTGTTAGTGTTGAAAAACCACTTTTCGCACTTGTGTTAGTGTTGAAAAACCACTTTTCGCACTTGTGTTGGTGCAGGAAACCACTTTTGCACTTGTATTAGTGTGGAAAAAACACTTTTTGCACTTGTGATAGTGTTGAAAAACCACTTTTCGCACTTGTGTTAGTGTTGAAAAACCACTTTTCACACTTGTGTTGGTGCAGGAAACCACTTTTGCACTTGTATTAGTGTGGAAAAATCACTTTTCGCACTTGTGATAGTGTTGAAAAACCACTTTTCGCACTTGTGTTAGTGTTGAAAAACCACTTTTCGCACTTGTGTTAGTGTTGAAAAACCACTTTTCGCACTTGTGTTGGTGCAGGAAACCACTTTTGCACTTGTATTTAGTGTGGAAAAAACACTTTTTGCACTTGTGATAGTGTTGAAAAACCACTTTTCACACTTGTGATAGTGTTGAAAAACCACTTTTTGCACTTGTGTTGGTGCAGGAAACCACTTTTGCACTTGTATTAGTGTGGAAAAAACACTTTTTGCACTTGTGATAGTGTTGAAAAACCACTTTTCGCACTTGTGTTAGTGTTGAAAAAACACTTTTCGCACTTGTGTTGGTGCAGGAAACCACTTTTGCACTTGTATTAGTGTGGAAAAACCACTTTTCGCACTTGTGTTAGTGTTGAAAAACCACTTTTCGCACTTGTGTTAGTGTTGAAAAACCACTTTTTGCACTTGTGTTAGTGTTGAAAAACCACTTTTCGCACTTGTGTTGGTGCAGGAAACCACTTTTGCACTTGTATTAGTGTGGAAAAAACACTTTTTGCACTTGTGATAGTGTTGAAAAACCACTTTTCGCACTTGTATTAGTGTTGAAAAAGCACTTTTCGCACTTGTGTTGGTGCAGGAAACCACTTTTGCACTTGTATTAGTGTGGAAAACCACTTTTTGCACTTGTGTTAGTGTTGAAAAACCACTTTTCGCACTTGTGTTGGTGCAGGAAACCACTTTTGCACTTGTATTAGTGTGGAAAAAACACTTTTTGCACTTGTGATAGTGTTGAAAAACCACTTTTCGCACTTGTGTTAGTGTTGAAAAACCACTTTTCGCACTTGTGTTGGTGCAGGAAACCACTTCTGCACTTGTATTAGTGTGGAAAAAACACTTATTGCACTTGTGATAGTGTTGAAAAACCACTTTTCGCACTTGTGTTCGTGTTGAAAAACCACTTTTCACATTTGTGTTAGTGTTGAAAAACCACTTTTCGCACTTGTGTTGGTGCAGGAAACCACTTTTGCACTTGTATTAGTGTGGAAAAAACACTTTTTGCACTTGTGATAGTGTTGAAAAACCACTTTTCGCACTTGTGTTAGTGTTGAAAAACCACTTTTCGCACTTGTGTTGGTGCAGGAAACCACTTTTGCACTTGTATTAGTGTGGAAAAACCACTTTTCGCACTTGTGTTAGTGTTGAAAAACCACTTTTCGCACTTGTGTTAGTGTTGAAAAACCACTTTTTGCACTTGTGTTAGTGTTGAAAAACCACTTTTCGCACTTGTATTGGGGCAGGAAACCACTTTTGCACTTGTATTAGTGTGGAAAAAACACTTTTTGCACTTGTGATAGTGTTGAAAAACCACTTTTCGCACTTGTATTAGTGTTGAAAAAGCACTTTTCGCACTTGTGTTGGTGCAGGAAACCACTTTTGCACTTGTATTTAGTGTGGAAAAAACACTTTTTGCACTTGTGATAGTGTTGAAAAACCACTTTTCGCACTTGTGATAGTGTTGAAAAACCACTTTTTGCACTTGTGTTGGTGCAGGAAACCACTTTTGCACTTGTATTAGTGTGGAAAAAACACTTTTTGCACATGTGATAGTGTTGAAAAACCACTTTTCGCACTTGTGTTAGTGTTGAAAAAACACTTTTCGCACTTGTGTTGGTGCAGGAAACCACTTTTGCACTTGTATTAGTGTGGAAAAACCACTTTTCGCACTTGTGTTAGTGTTGAAAAACCACTTTTCGCACTTGTGTTAGTGTTGAAAAACCACTTTTTGCACTTGTGTTAGTGTTGAAAAACCACTTTTCGCACTTGTGTTGGTGCAGGAAACCACATTTGCACTTGTATTAGTGTGGAAAAAACACTTTTTGCACTTGTGATAGTGTTGAAAAACCACTTTTAGCACTTGTGTTGGTGCAGGAAACCACTTTTGCACTTGTATTAGTGTGGAAAAACCACTTTTCGCACTTGTGTTAGTGTTGAAAAACCACTTTTCGCACTTGTGTTAGTGTTGAAAAACCACTTTTCGCACTTGTGTTGGTGCAGGAAACCACTTTTGCACTTGTATTTGTGTGGAAAAAACACTTTTTGCACTTGTGATAGTGTTGAAAAACCACTTTTCGCACTTGTGTTAGTGTTGAAAAACGACTTTTCGCACTTGTGTTAGTGTTGAAAAACCACTTTTCACACTTGTGTTGGTGCAGGAAACCACTTTTGCACTTGTATTAGTGTGGAAAAACCACTTTTCGCACTTGTGTTAGTGTTGAAAAACCACTTTTCGCACTTGTGTTAGTGTTGAAAAACTACTTTTCGCACTTGTGTTAGTGTTGAAAAACGACTTTTCGCACTTGTGTTAGTGTTGAAAAACCACTTTTCACACTTGTGTTGGTGCAGGAAACCACTTTTGCACTTGTATTAGTGTGGAAAAACCACTTTTTGCACTTGTGATAGTGTTGAAAAACCACTTTTCGCACTTGTGTTAGTGTTGAAAAACTACTTTTCGCACTTGTGTTAGTGTTGAAAAACCACTTTTCGCACTTGTGTTGGTGCAGGAAACCACTTTTGCACTTGTATTAGTGTGGAAAAAACACTTTTTGCACTTGTGATAGTGTTGAAAAACCACTTTTCGCACTTGTGTTAGTGTTGAAAAACCACTTTTCGCACTTGTGTTAGTGTTGAAAAACCACTTTTCGCACTTGTGTTGGTGCAGGAAACCACTTTTGCACTTGTATTTAGTGTGGAAAAAACACTTTTTGCACTTGTGATAGTGTTGAAAAACCACTTTTCGCACTTGTGATAGTGTTGAAAAACCACTTTTTGCACTTGTGTTGGTGCAGGAAACCACTTTTGCACTTGTATTAGTGTGGAAAAAACACTTTTTGCACTTGTGATAGTGTTGAAAAACCACTTTTTGCACTTGTATTAGTGTTGAAAAAACACTTTTCGCACTTGTGTTGGTGCAGGAAACCACTTTTGCACTTGTATTAGTGTGGAAAAACCACTTTTCGCACTTGTGTTAGTGTTGAAAAACCACTTTTCGCACTTGTGTTAGTGTTGAAAAACCACTTTTTGCACTTGTGTTAGTGTTGAAAAACCACTTTTCGCACTTGTGTTGGTGCAGGAAACCACTTTTGCACTTGTATTAGTGTGGAAAAAACACTTTTTGCACTTGTGATAGTGTTGAAAAACCACTTTTCGCACTTGTATTAGTGTTGAAAAAGCACTTTTCGCACTTGTGTTGGTGCAGGAAACCACTTTTGCACTTGTATTAGTGTGGAAAACCACTTTTTGCACTTGTGTTAGTGTTGAAAAACCACTTTTCGCACTTGTGTTGGTGCAGGAAACCACTTTTGCACTTGTATTAGTGTGGAAAAAACACTTTTTGCACTTGTGATAGTGTTGAAAAACCACTTTTCGCACTTGTGTTAGTGTTGAAAAACCACTTTTCGCACTTGTGTTGGTGCAGGAAACCACTTCTGCACTTGTATTAGTGTGGAAAAAACACTTTTTGCACTTGTGATAGTGTTGAAAAACCACTTTTCGCACTTGTGTTCGTGTTGAAAAACCACTTTTCACATTTGTGTTAGTGTTGAAAAACCACTTTTCGCACTTGTGTTGGTGCAGGAAACCACTTTTGCACTTGTATTAGTGTGGAAAAACCACTTTTTGCACTTGTGATAGTGTTGAAAAACCACTTTTCGCACTTGTGTTAGTGTTGAAAAACCACTTTTCGCACATGTGTTAGTGTTGAAAAACCACTTTTAGCACTTGTGTTGGTGCAGGAAACCACTTTTGCACTTGTATTAGTGTGGAAAAAACACTTTTTGCACTTGTGATAGTGTTGAAAAACCACTTTTCGCACTTGTGTTAGTGTTGAAAAACCACTTTTCGCACTTGTGTTGGTGCAGGAAACCACTTTTGCACTTGTATTAGTGTGGAAAAACAACTTTTCGCACTTGTGTTAGTGTTGAAAAACCACTTTTCGCACTTGTGTTGGTGCAGGAAACCACTTTTGCACTTATATTAGTGTGGAAAAAACACTTTTTGCACTTGTGATAGTGTTGAAAAACCACTTTTCGCACTTGTGTTAGTGTTGAAAAACCACTTTTCGCACTTGTGTTGGTGCAGGAAACCACTTTTGCACTTGTATTAGTGTGGAAAAAAACACTTTTTGCACTTGTGATAGTGTTGAAAAACCACTTTTCGCACTTGTGTTAGTGTTGAAAAACCACTTTTTGCACTTGTGTTAGTGTTGAAAATCCGCTTTTCGCACTTGTGTTGGTGCAGGAAACCACTTTTGCACTTGTATTAGTGTGGAAAAACCACTTTTCGCACTTGTGTTAGTGTTGAAAAACCACTTTTCGCACTTGCGTTAGTGTTGAAAAACCACTTTTCGCACTTGTGTTGGTGCAGGAAACCACTTTTGCATTTGTATTGGTGTGGAAAAAACACTTTTTGCACTTGTGATAGTGTTGAAAAACCACTTTTCGCACTTGTGTTAGTGTTGACAAACCACTTTTCGCACTTGTGTTGGTGCAGGAAACCACTTTTGCACTTGTATTAGTGTGGAAAAAACCACTTTTCGCACTTGTGTTAGTGTTGAAAAACCACTTTTCGCACTTGTGTTAGTGTTGAAAAACCACTTTTCGCACTTGTGTTGGTGCAGGAAACCACTTTTTCACTTGTATTAGTGTGGAAAAAACACTTTTTGCACTTGTGATAGTGTTGAAAAACCACTTTTCGCACTTGTGTTAGTGTTGAAAAACCACTTTTCGCACTTGTGATAGTGTTGAAAAACCACTTTTCGCACTAGTGTTGGTGCAGGAAACCACTTTTACACTTGTATTAGTGTGGAAAAAACACTTTTTGCACTTGTGATAGTGTTGAAAAACCACTTTTCGCACTTGTGTTAGTGTTGAAAAAGTACTTTTCGCACTTGTGTTGGTGCAAGAAACCACTTTTGCACTTGTATTAGTGTGGAAAAACCACTTTTCGCACTTGTGTTAGTGTTGAAAAACCACTTTTCGCACTTGTGTTGGTGCAGGAAACCACTTTTGCACTTGTATTAGTGTGGAAAAACCACTTTTCGCACTTGTGTTAGTGTTGAAAAACCACTTTTCGCACTTGTGTTAGTGTTGAAAAACCACTTTTCGCACTTGTGTTAGTGTTGAAAAACTAGTTTTCGCACTTGTGTTAGTGTTGAAAAACCACTTTTCGCACATGTGTTGGTGCAGGAAACCACTTTTGCACTTGTATTAGTGTGGAAAAAACACTTTTTGCACTTGTGATAGTGTTGAAAAACCACTTTTCGCACTTGTGTTAGTGTTGAAAAACCACTCTTCGCACTTGTGTTGGTGCAGGAAACCACTTTTGCACTTGTATTAGTGTGGAAAAACCACTTTTCGCACTTGTGTTAGTGTTGAAAAACCACTTTTCGCACTTGTGTTGGTGCAGGAAACCACTTTTGCACTTGTATTAGTGTGGAAAAAACACTTTTTGCACTTGTGATAGTGTTGAAAAACAAATTTTCGCACTTGTGTTGGTGCAGGAAACCACTTTTGCACTTGTATTAGTGTTGAAAAATCACTTTTCGCACTTGTGATAGTGTTGAAAAACCACTTTTCGCACTTGTGTTAGTGTTGAAAAACCACTTTTCGCACTTGTGTTAGTGTTGAAAAACTACTTTTCGCACTTGTGTTGGTGCAGGAAACCACTTTTGCACTTGTATTTAGTGTGGAAAAAACACTTTTTGCACTTGTGATAGTGTTGAAAAACCACTTTTCGCACTTGTGATAGTGTTGAAAAACCACTTTTTGCACTTGTGTTGGTGCAGGAAACCACTTTTGCACTTGTATTAGTGTGGAAAAAACACTTTTTGCACTTGTGATAGTGTTGAAAAACCACTTTTCGCATTTGTGTTAGTGTTGAAAAAACACTTTTCGCACTTGTGTTGGTGCAGGAAACCACTTTTGCACTTGTATTAGTGTGGAAAAACCACTTTTCGCACTTGTGTTAGTGTTGAAAAACCACTTTTCGCACTTGTGTTAGTGTTGAAAAACCACTTTTTGCACTTGTGTTAGTGTTGAAAAACCACTTTTCGCACTTGTGTTGGTGCAGGAAACCACTTTTGCACTTGTATTAGTGTGGAAAAAACACTTTTTGCACTTGTGATAGTGTTGAAAAACCACTTTTCGCACTTGTATTAGTGTTGAAAAAGCACTTTTCGCACTTGTGTTGGTGCAGGAAACCACTTTTGCACTTGTATTAGTGTGGAAAACCACTTTTTGCACTTGTGTTAGTGTTGAAAAACCACTTTTCGCACTTGTGTTGGTGCAGGAAACCACTTTTGCACTTGTATTAGTGTGGAAAAAACACTTTTTGCACTTGTGATAGTGTTGAAAAACCACTTTTCGCACTTGTGTTAGTGTTGAAAAACCACTTTTCGCACTTGTGTTGGTGCAGGAAACCACTTCTGCACTTGTATTAGTGTGGAAAAAACACTTTTTGCACTTGTGATAGTGTTGGAAAACCACTTTTCGCACTTGTGTTCGTGTTGAAAAACCACTTTTCACATTTGTGTTAGTGTTGAAAAACCACTTTTCGCACTTGTGTTGGTGCAGGAAACCACTTTTGCACTTGTATTAGTGTGGAAAAACCACTTTTTGCACTTGTGATAGTGTTGAAAAACCACTTTTCGCACTTGTGTTAGTGTTGAAAAACCACTTTTCGCACATGTGTTAGTGTTGAAAAACCACTTTTAGCACTTGTGTTGGTGCAGGAAACCACTTTTGCACTTGTATTAGTGTGGAAAAAACACTTTTTGCACTTGTGATAGTGTTGAAAAACCACTTTTCGCACTTGTGTTAGTTTTGAAAAACCACTTTTCGCACTTGTGTTGGTGCAGGAAACCACTTTTGCACTTGTATTAGTGTGGAAAAAACACTTTTTGCACTTGTGATAGTGTTGAAAAACCACTTTTCGCACTTGTGTTAGTGTTGACAAACCACTTTTCGCACTTGTGTTGGTGCAGGAAACCACTTTTGCACTTGTATTAGTGTGGAAAAACCACTTTTCGCACTTGTGTTAGTGTTGAAAAACCACTTTTCGCACTTGTGTTAGTGTTGAAAAACCACTTTTCGCACTTGTGTTGGTGCAGGAAACCACTTTTGCACTTGTATTAGTGTGGAAAAAACACTTTTTGCACTTGTGATAGTGTTGAAAAACCACTTTTCGCACTTGTGTTAGTGTTGAAAAACCACTTTTCGCACTTGTGTTAGTGTTGAAAAACCACTTTTCACACTTGTGTTGGTGCAGGAAACCACTTTTGCACTTGTATTAGTGTGGAAAAATCACTTTTCGCACTTGTGTTAGTGTTGAAAAACCACTTTTCGCACTTGTGTTAGTGTTGAAAAACCACTTTTCGCACTTGTGTTGGTGCAGGAAACCACTTTTGCACTTGTATTAGTGTGGAAAAACCACTTTTTGCACTTGTGATAGTGTTGAAAAACCACTTTTCGCACTTGTGTTAGTGTTGAAAAACCACTTTTCGCACTTGTGTTAGTGTTGAAAAACCACTTTTCGCACTTGTGTTGGTGCAGGAAACCACTTTTGCACTTGTATTAGTGTGGAAAAAACACTTTTTGCACTTGTGATAGTGTTGAAAAACCACTTTTCGCACTTGTGTTAGTGTTGAAAAACCACTTTTCACACTTGTGTTGGTGCAGGAAACCACTTTTGCACTTGTATTAGTGTGGAAAAATCACTTTTCGCACTTGTGATAGTGTTGAAAAACCACTTTTCGCACTTGTGTTAGTGTTGAAAAACCACTTTTCGCACTTGTGTTAGTGTTGAAAAACCACTTTTCGCACTTGTGTTGGTGCAGGAAACCACTTTTGCACTTGTATTTAGTGTGGAAAAAACACTTTTTGCACCTGTGATAGTGTTGAAAAACCACTTTTCGCACTTGTGATAGTGTTGAAAAACTACTTTTTGCACTTGTGTTGGTGCAGGAAACCACTTTTGCACTTGTATTAGTGTGGAAAAAACACTTTTTGCACTTGTGATAGTGTTGAAAAACCACTTTTCGCACTTGTGTTAGTGTTGAAAAAACACTTTTCGCACTTGTGTTGGTGCAGGAAACCACTTTTGCACTTGTATTAGTGTGGAAAAACCACTTTTCGCACTTGTGTTAGTGTTGAAAAACCACTTTTCGCACTTGTGTTAGTGTTGAAAAACCACTTTTTGCACTTGTGTTAGTGTTGAAAAACCACTTTTCGCACTTGTGTTGGTGCAGGAAACCACTTTTGCACTTGTATTAGTGTGGAAAAAACACTTTTTGCACTTGTGATAGTGTTGAAAAACCACTTTTCGCACTTGTATTAGTGTTGAAAAAGCACTTTTCGCACTTGTGTTGGTGCAGGAAACCACTTTTGCACTTGTATTAGTGTGGAAAACCACTTTTTGCACTTGTGTTAGTGTTGAAAAACCACTTTTCGCACTTGTGTTGGTGCAGGAAACCACTTTTGCACTTGTATTAGTGTGGAAAAAACACTTTTTGCACTTGTGATAGTGTTGAAAAACCACTTTTCGCACTTGTGTTAGTGTTGAAAAACCACTTTTCGCACTTGTGTTGGTGCAGGAAACCACTTCTGCACTTGTATTAGTGTGGAAAAAACACTTTTTGCACTTGTGATAGTGTTGAAAAACCACTTTTCGCACTTGTGTTCGTGTTGAAAAACCACTTTTCACATTTGTGTTAGTGTTGAAAAACCACTTTTCGCACTTGTGTTGGTGCAGGAAACCACTTTTGCACTTGTATTAGTGTGGAAAAAACACTTTTTGCACTTGTGATAGTGTTGAAAAACCACTTTTCGCACTTGTGTTAGTGTTGAAAAACCACTTTTCGCACTTGTGTTGGTGCAGGAAACCACTTTTGCACTTGTATTAGTGTGGAAAAACCACTTTTCGCACTTGTGTTAGTGTTGAAAAACCACTTTTCGCACTTGTGTTAGTGTTGAAAAACCACTTTTTGCACTTGTGTTAGTGTTGAAAAACCACTTTTCGCACTTGTATTGGGGAAGGAAACCACTTTTGCACTTGTATTAGTGTGGAAAAAACACTTTTTGCACTTGTGATAGTGTTGAAAAACCACTTTTCGCACTTGTATTAGTGTTGAAAAAGCACTTTTCGCACTTGTGTTGGTGCAGGAAACCACTTTTGCACTTGTATTTAGTGTGGAAAAAACACTTTTTGCACTTGTGATAGTGTTGAAAAACCACTTTTCGCACTTGTGATAGTGTTGAAAAACCACTTTTTGCACTTGTGTTGGTGCAGGAAACCACTTTTGCACTTGTATTAGTGTGGAAAAAACACTTTTTGCACATGTGATAGTGTTGAAAAACCACTTTTCGCACTTGTGTTAGTGTTGAAAAAACACTTTTCGCACTTGTGTTGGTGCAGGAAACCACTTTTGCACTTGTATTAGTGTGGAAAAACCACTTTTCGCACTTGTGTTAGTGTTGAAAAACCACTTTTCGCACTTGTGTTAGTGTTGAAAAACCACTTTTTGCACTTGTGTTAGTGTTGAAAAACCACTTTTCGCACTTGTGTTGGTGCAGGAAACCACATTTGCACTTGTATTAGTGTGGAAAAAACACTTTTTGCACTTGTGATAGTGTTGAAAAACCACTTTTAGCACTTGTGTTGGTGCAGGAAACCACTTTTGCACTTGTATTAGTGTGGAAAAAACACTTTTTGCACTTGTGATAGTGTTGAAAAACCACTTTTCGCACTTGTGTTAGTGTTGAAAAACCACTTTTCGCACTTGTGTTGGTGCAGGAAACCACTTTTGCACTTGTATTAGTGTGGAAAAAACACTTTTTGCACTTGTGATAGTGTTGAAAAACCACTTTTCGCACTTGTGTTAGTGTTGACAAACCACTTTTCGCACTTGTGTTGGTGCAGGAAACCACTTTTGCACTTGTATTAGTGTGGAAAAACCACTTTTCGCACTTGTGTTAGTGTTGAAAAACCACTTTTCGCACTTGTGTTAGTGTTGAAAAACCACTTTTCGCACTTGTGTTGGTGCAGGAAACCACTTTTGCACTTGTATTAGTGTGGAAAAAACACTTTTTGCACTTGTGATAGTGTTGAAAAACCACTTTTCGCACTTGTGTTAGTGTTGAAAAACCACTTTTCGCACTTGTGTTAGTGTTGAAAAACCACTTTTCACACTTGTGTTGGTGCAGGAAACCACTTTTGCACTTGTATTAGTGTGGAAAAATCACTTTTCGCACTTGTGTTAGTGTTGAAAAACCACTTTTCGCACTTGTGTTAGTGTTGAAAAACCACTTTTCGCACTTGTGTTGGTGCAGGAAACCACTTTTGCACTTGTATTAGTGTGGAAAAACCACTTTTTGCACTTGTGATAGTGTTGAAAAACCACTTTTCGCACTTGTGTTAGTGTTGAAAAACTACTTTTCGCACTTGTGTTAGTGTTGAAAAACCACTTTTCGCACTTGTGTTGGTGCAGGAAACCACTTTTGCACTTGTATTAGTGTGGAAAAAACACTTTTTGCACTTGTGATAGTGTTGAAAAACCACTTTTCGCACTTGTGTTAGTGTTGAAAAACCACTTTTCACACTTGTGTTGGTGCAGGAAACCACTTTTGCACTTGTATTAGTGTGGAAAAATCACTTTTCGCACTTGTGATAGTGTTGAAAAACCACTTTTCGCACTTGTGTTAGTGTTGAAAAACCACTTTTCGCACTTGTGTTAGTGTTGAAAAACCACTTTTCGCACTTGTGTTGGTGCAGGAAACCACTTTTGCACTTGTATTTAGTGTGGAAAAAACACTTTTTGCACTTGTGATAGTGTTGAAAAACCACTTTTCGCACTTGTGATAGTGTTGAAAAACCACTTTTTGCACTTGTGTTGGTGCAGGAAACCACTTTTGCACTTGTATTAGTGTGGAAAAAACACTTTTTGCACTTGTGATAGTGTTGAAAAACCACTTTTCGCACTTGTGTTAGTGTTGAAAAAACACTTTTCGCACTTGTGTTGGTGCAGGAAACCACTTTTGCACTTGTATTAGTGTGGAAAAACCACTTTTCGCACTTGTGTTAGTGTTGAAAAACCACTTTTCGCACTTGTGTTAGTGTTGAAAAACCACTTTTTGCACTTGTGTTAGTGTTGAAAAACCACTTTTCGCACTTGTGTTGGTGCAGGAAACCACTTTTGCACTTGTATTAGTGTGGAAAAAACACTTTTTGCACTTGTGATAGTGTTGAAAAACCACTTTTCGCACTTGTATTAGTGTTGAAAAAGCACTTTTCGCACTTGTGTTGGTGCAGGAAACCACTTTTGCACTTGTATTAGTGTGGAAAACCACTTTTTGCACTTGTGTTAGTGTTGAAAAACCACTTTTCGCACTTGTGTTGGTGCAGGAAACCACTTTTGCACTTGTATTAGTGTGGAAAAAACACTTTTTGCACTTGTGATAGTGTTGAAAAACCACTTTTCGCACTTGTGTTAGTGTTGAAAAACCACTTTTCGCACTTGTGTTGGTGCAGGAAACCACTTCTGCACTTGTATTAGTGTGGAAAAAACACTTTTTGCACTTGTGATAGTGTTGAAAAACCACTTTTCGCACTTGTGTTCGTGTTGAAAAACCACTTTTCACATTTGTGTTAGTGTTGAAAAACCACTTTTCGCACTTGTGTTGGTGCAGGAAACCACTTTTGCACTTGTATTAGTGTGGAAAAACCACTTTTTGCACTTGTGATAGTGTTGAAAAACCACTTTTCGCACTTGTGTTAGTGTTGAAAAACCACTTTTCGCACATGTGTTAGTGTTGAAAAACCACTTTTAGCACTTGTGTTGGTGCAGGAAACCACTTTTGCACTTGTATTAGTGTGGAAAAAACACTTTTTGCACTTGTGATAGTGTTGAAAAACCACTTTTCGCACTTGTGTTAGTGTTGAAAAACCACTTTTCGCACTTGTGTTGGTGCAGGAAACCACTTTTGCACTTGTATTAGTGTGGAAAAACAACTTTTCGCACTTGTGTTAGTGTTGAAAAACCACTTTTCGCACTTGTGTTGGTGCAGGAAACCACTTTTGCACTTATATTAGTGTGGAAAAAACACTTTTTGCACTTGTGATAGTGTTGAAAAACCACTTTTCGCACTTGTGTTAGTGTTGAAAAACCACTTTTCGCACTTGTGTTGGTGCAGGAAACCACTTTTGCACTTGTATTAGTGTGGAAAAAAACACTTTTTGCACTTGTGATAGTGTTGAAAAACCACTTTTCGCACTTGTGTTAGTGTTGAAAAACCACTTTTTGCACTTGTGTTAGTGTTGAAAATCCGCTTTTCGCACTTGTGTTGGTGCAGGAAACCACTTTTGCACTTGTATTTAGTGTGGAAAAAACACTTTTTGCACTTGTGATAGTGTTGAAAAACCACTTTTCGCACTTGTGATAGTGTTGAAAAACTACTTTTTGCACTTGTGTTGGTGCAGGAAACCACTTTTGCACTTGTATTAGTGTGGAAAAAACACTTTTTGCACTTGTGATAGTGTTGAAAAACCACTTTTCGCACTTGTGTTAGTGTTGAAAAAACACTTTTCGCACTTGTGTTGGTGCAGGAAACCACTTTTGCACTTGTATTAGTGTGGAAAAACCACTTTTCGCACTTGTGTTAGTGTTGAAAAACCACTTTTCGCACTTGTGTTAGTGTTGAAAAACCACTTTTTGCACTTGTGTTAGTGTTGAAAAACCACTTTTCGCACTTGTGTTGGTGCAGGAAACCACTTTTGCACTTGTATTAGTGTGGAAAAAACACTTTTTGCACTTGTGATAGTGTTGAAAAACCACTTTTCGCACTTGTATTAGTGTTGAAAAAGCACTTTTCGCACTTGTGTTGGTGCAGGAAACCACTTTTGCACTTGTATTAGTGTGGAAAACCACTTTTTGCACTTGTGTTAGTGTTGAAAAACCACTTTTCGCACTTGTGTTGGTGCAGGAAACCACTTTTGCACTTGTATTAGTGTGGAAAAAACACTTTTTGCACTTGTGATAGTGTTGAAAAACCACTTTTCGCACTTGTGTTAGTGTTGAAAAACCACTTTTCGCACTTGTGTTGGTGCAGGAAACCACTTCTGCACTTGTATTAGTGTGGAAAAAACACTTTTTGCACTTGTGATAGTGTTGAAAAACCACTTTTCGCACTTGTGTTCGTGTTGAAAAACCACTTTTCACATTTGTGTTAGTGTTGAAAAACCACTTTTCGCACTTGTGTTGGTGCAGGAAACCACTTTTGCACTTGTATTAGTGTGGAAAAAACACTTTTTGCACTTGTGATAGTGTTGAAAAACCACTTTTCGCACTTGTGTTAGTGTTGAAAAACCACTTTTCGCACTTGTGTTGGTGCAGGAAACCACTTTTGCACTTGTATTAGTGTGGAAAAACCACTTTTCGCACTTGTGTTAGTGTTGAAAAACCACTTTTCGCACTTGTGTTAGTGTTGAAAAACCACTTTTTGCACTTGTGTTAGTGTTGAAAAACCACTTTTCGCACTTGTATTGGGGCAGGAAACCACTTTTGCACTTGTATTAGTGTGGAAAAAACACTTTTTGCACTTGTGATAGTGTTGAAAAACCACTTTTCGCACTTGTATTAGTGTTGAAAAAGCACTTTTCGCACTTGTGTTGGTGCAGGAAACCACTTTTGCACTTGTATTTAGTGTGGAAAAAACACTTTTTGCACTTGTGATAGTGTTGAAAAACCACTTTTCGCACTTGTGATAGTGTTGAAAAACCACTTTTTGCACTTGTGTTGGTGCAGGAAACCACTTTTGCACTTGTATTAGTGTGGAAAAAACACTTTTTGCACATGTGATAGTGTTGAAAAACCACTTTTCGCACTTGTGTTAGTGTTGAAAAAACACTTTTCGCACTTGTGTTGGTGCAGGAAACCACTTTTGCACTTGTATTAGTGTGGAAAAACCACTTTTCGCACTTGTGTTAGTGTTGAAAAACCACTTTTCGCACTTGTGTTAGTGTTGAAAAACCACTTTTTGCACTTGTGTTAGTGTTGAAAAACCACTTTTCGCACTTGTGTTGGTGCAGGAAACCACATTTGCACTTGTATTAGTGTGGAAAAAACACTTTTTGCACTTGTGATAGTGTTGAAAAACCACTTTTAGCACTTGTGTTGGTGCAGGAAACCACTTTTGCACTTGTATTAGTGTGGAAAAAACATTTTTGCACTTGTGATAGTGTTGAAAAACCACTTTTCGCACTTGTGTTAGTGTTGAAAAACCACTTTTCGCACTTGTGTTGGTGCAGGAAACCACTTTTGCACTTGTATTAGTGTGGAAAAAACACTTTTTGCACTTGTGATAGTGTTGAAAAACCACTTTTCGCACTTGTGTTAGTGTTGACAAACCACTTTTCGCACTTGTGTTGGTGCAGGAAACCACTTTTGCACTTGTATTAGTGTGGAAAAACCACTTTTCGCACTTGTGTTAGTGTTGAAAAACCACTTTTCGCACTTGTGTTAGTGTTGAAAAACCACTTTTCGCACTTGTGTTGGTGCAGGAAACCACTTTTGCACTTGTATTAGTGTGGAAAAAACACTTTTTGCACTTGTGATAGTGTTGAAAAACCACTTTTCGCACTTGTGTTAGTGTTGAAAAACCACTTTTCGCACTTGTGTTAGTGTTGAAAAACCACTTTTCACACTTGTGTTGGTGCAGGAAACCACTTTTGCACTTGTATTAGTGTGGAAAAATCACTTTTCGCACTTGTGTTAGTGTTGAAAAACCACTTTTCGCACTTGTGTTAGTGTTGAAAAACCACTTTTCGCACTTGTGTTGGTGCAGGAAACCACTTTTGCACTTGTATTAGTGTGGAAAAACCACTTTTTGCACTTGTGATAGTGTTGAAAAACCACTTTTCGCACTTGTGTTAGTGTTGAAAAACTACTTTTCGCACTTGTGTTAGTGTTGAAAAACCATTTTTCGCACTTGTGTTGGTGCAGGAAACCACTTTTGCACTTGTATTAGTGTGGAAAAAACACTTTTTGCACTTGTGATAGTGTTGAAAAACCACTTTTCGCACTTGTGTTAGTGTTGAAAAACCACTTTTCACACTTGTGTTGGTGCAGGAAACCACTTTTGCACTTGTATTAGTGTGGAAAAATCACTTTTCGCACTTGTGATAGTGTTGAAAAACCACTTTTCGCACTTGTGTTAGTGTTGAAAAACCACTTTTCGCACTTGTGTTAGTGTTGAAAAACCACTTTTCGCACTTGTGTTGGTGCAGGAAACCACTTTTGCACTTGTATTTAGTGTGGAAAAAACACTTTTTGCACTTGTGATAGTGTTGAAAAACCACTTTTCGCACTTGTGATAGTGTTGAAAAACCACTTTTTGCACTTGTGTTGGTGCAGGAAACCACTTTTGCACTTGTATTAGTGTGGAAAAAACACTTTTTGCACTTGTGATAGTGTTGAAAAACCACTTTTCGCACTTGTGTTAGTGTTGAAAAAACACTTTTCGCACTTGTGTTGGTGCAGGAAACCACTTTTGCACTTGTATTAGTGTGGAAAAACCACTTTTCGCACTTGTGTTAGTGTTGAAAAACCACTTTTCGCACTTGTGTTAGTGTTGAAAAAACACTTTTTGCACTTGTGTTAGTGTTGAAAAACCACTTTTCGCACTTGTGTTGGTGCAGGAAACCACTTTTGCACTTGTATTAGTGTGGAAAAAACACTTTTTGCACTTGTGATAGTGTTGAAAAACCACTTTTCGCACTTGTATTAGTGTTGAAAAAGCACTTTTCGCACTTGTGTTGGTGCAGGAAACCACTTTTGCACTTGTATTAGTGTGGAAAACCACTTTTTGCACTTGTGTTAGTGTTGAAAAACCACTTTTCGCACTTGTGTTGGTGCAGGAAACCACTTTTGCACTTGTATTAGTGTGGAAAAAACACTTTTTGCACTTGTGATAGTGTTGAAAAACCACTTTTCGCACTTGTGTTAGTGTTGAAAAACCACTTTTCGCACTTGTGTTGGTGCAGGAAACCACTTCTGCACTTGTATTAGTGTGGAAAAAACACTTTTTGCACTTGTGATAGTGTTGAAAAACCACTTTTCGCACTTGTGTTCGTGTTGAAAAACCACTTTTCACATTTGTGTTAGTGTTGAAAAACCACTTTTCGCACTTGTGTTGGTGCAGGAAACCACTTTTGCACTTGTATTAGTGTGGAAAAACCACTTTTTGCACTTGTGATAGTGTTGAAAAACCACTTTTCGCACTTGTGTTAGTGTTGAAAAACCACTTTTCGCACATGTGTTAGTGTTGAAAAACCACTTTTAGCACTTGTGTTGGTGCAGGAAACCACTTTTGCACTTGTATTAGTGTGGAAAAAACACTTTTTGCACTTGTGATAGTGTTGAAAAACCACTTTTCGCACTTGTGTTAGTGTTGAAAAACCACTTTTCGCACTTGTGTTGGTGCAGGAAACCACTTTTGCACTTGTATTAGTGTGGAAAAACAACTTTTCGCACTTGTGTTAGTGTTGAAAAACCACTTTTCGCACTTGTGTTGGTGCAGGAAACCACTTTTGCACTTATATTAGTGTGGAAAAAACACTTTTTGCACTTGTGATAGTGTTGAAAAACCACTTTTCGCACTTGTGTTAGTGTTGAAAAACCACTTTTCGCACTTGTGTTGGTGCAGGAAACCACTTTTGCACTTGTATTAGTGTGGAAAAAAACACTTTTTGCACTTGTGATAGTGTTGAAAAACCACTTTTCGCACTTGTGTTAGTGTTGAAAAACCACTTTTTGCACTTGTGTTAGTGTTGAAAATCCGCTTTTCGCACTTGTGTTGGTGCAGGAAACCACTTTTGCACTTGTATTAGTGTGGAAAAACCACTTTTCGCACTTGTGTTAGTGTTGAAAAACCACTTTTCGCACTTGCGTTAGTGTTGAAAAACCACTTTTCGCACTTGTGTTGGTGCAGGAAACCACTTTTGCATTTGTATTGGTGTGGAAAAAACACTTTTTGCACTTGTGATAGTGTTGAAAAACCACTTTTCGCACTTGTGTTAGTGTTGACAAACCACTTTTCGCACTTGTGTTGGTGCAGGAAACCACTTTTGCACTTGTATTAGTGTGGAAAAAACCACTTTTCGCACTTGTGTTAGTGTTGAAAAACCACTTTTCGCACTTGTGTTAGTGTTGAAAAACCACTTTTCGCACTTGTGTTGGTGCAGGAAACCACTTTTTCACTTGTATTAGTGTGGAAAAAACACTTTTTGCACTTGTGATAGTGTTGAAAAACCACTTTTCGCACTTGTGTTAGTGTTGAAAAACCACTTTTCGCACTTGTGATAGTGTTGAAAAACCACTTTTCGCACTAGTGTTGGTGCAGGAAACCACTTTTACACTTGTATTAGTGTGGAAAAAACACTTTTTGCACTTGTGATAGTGTTGAAAAACCACTTTTCGCACTTGTGTTAGTGTTGAAAAAGTACTTTTCGCACTTGTCTTGGTGCAAGAAACCACTTTTGCACTTGTATTAGTGTGGAAAAACCACTTTTCGCACTTGTGTTAGTGTTGAAAAACCACTTTTCGCACTTGTGTTGGTGCAGGAAACCACTTTTGCACTTGTATTAGTGTGGAAAAACCACTTTTCGCACTTGTGTTAGTGTTGAAAAACCACTTTTCGCACTTGTGTTAGTGTTGAAAAACCACTTTTCGCACTTGTGTTAGTGTTGAAAAACCACTTTTCGCACTTGTGTTAGTGTTGAAAAACTAGTTTTCGCACTTGTGTTAGTGTTGAAAAACCACTTTTCGCACTTGTGTTGGTGCAGGAAACCACTTTTGCACTTGTATTAGTGTGGAAAAAACACTTTTTGCACTTGTGATAGTGTTGAAAAACCACTTTTCGCACTTGTGTTAGTGTTGAAAAACCACTTTTCGCACTTGTGTTGGTGCAGGAAACCACTTCTGCACTTGTATTAGTGTGGAAAAAACACTTTTTGCACTTGTGATAGTGTTGAAAAACCACTTTTCGCACTTGTGTTCGTGTTGAAAAACCACTTTTCACATTTGTGTTAGTGTTGAAAAACCACTTTTCGCACTTGTGTTGGTGCAGGAAACCACTTTTGCACTTGTATTAGTGTGGAAAAACCACTTTTTGCACTTGTGATAGTGTTGAAAAACCACTTTTCGCACTTGTGTTAGTGTTGAAAAACCACTTTTCGCACATGTGTTAGTGTTGAAAAACCACTTTTAGCACTTGTGTTGGTGCAGGAAACCACTTTTGCACTTGTATTAGTGTGGAAAAAACACTTTTTGCACTTGTGATAGTGTTGAAAAACCACTTTTCGCACTTGTGTTAGTGTTGAAAAACCACTTTTCGCACTTGTGTTGGTGCAGGAAACCACTTTTGCACTTGTATTAGTGTGGAAAAACAACTTTTCGCACTTGTGTTAGTGTTGAAAAACCACTTTTCGCACTTGTGTTGGTGCAGGAAACCACTTTTGCACTTATATTAGTGTGGAAAAAACACTTTTTGCACTTGTGATAGTGTTGAAAAACCACTTTTCGCACTTGTGTTAGTGTTGAAAAACCACTTTTCGCACTTGTGTTGGTGCAGGAAACCACTTTTGCACTTGTATTAGTGTGGAAAAAAACACTTTTTGCACTTGTGATAGTGTTGAAAAACCACTTTTCGCACTTGTGTTAGTGTTGAAAAACCACTTTTTGCACTTGTGTTAGTGTTGAAAATCCGCTTTTCGCACTTGTGTTGGTGCAGGAAACCACTTTTGCACTTGTATTAGTGTGGAAAAACCACTTTTCGCACTTGTGTTAGTGTTGAAAAACCACTTTTCGCACTTGCGTTAGTGTTGAAAAACCACTTTTCGCACTTGTGTTGGTGCAGGAAACCACTTTTGCATTTGTATTGGTGTGGAAAAAACACTTTTTGCACTTGTGATAGTGTTGAAAAACCACTTTTCGCACTTGTGTTAGTGTTGACAAACCACTTTTCGCACTTGTGTTGGTGCAGGAAACCACTTTTGCACTTGTATTAGTGTGGAAAAAACCACTTTTCGCACTTGTGTTAGTGTTGAAAAACCACTTTTCGCACTTGTGTTAGTGTTGAAAAACCACTTTTCGCACTTGTGTTGGTGCAGGAAACCACTTTTTCACTTGTATTAGTGTGGAAAAAACACTTTTTGCACTTGTGATAGTGTTGAAAAACCACTTTTCGCACTTGTGTTAGTGTTGAAAAACCACTTTTCGCACTTGTGATAGTGTTGAAAAACCACTTTTCGCACTAGTGTTGGTGCAGGAAACCACTTTTACACTTGTATTAGTGTGGAAAAAACACTTTTTGCACTTGTGATAGTGTTGAAAAACCACTTTTCGCACTTGTGTTAGTGTTGAAAAAGTACTTTTCGCACTTGTGTTGGTGCAAGAAACCACTTTTGCACTTGTATTAGTGTGGAAAAACCACTTTTCGCACTTGTGTTAGTGTTGAAAAACCACTTTTCGCACTTGTGTTGGTGCAGGAAACCACTTTTGCACTTGTATTAGTGTGGAAAAACCACTTTTCGCACTTGTGTTAGTGTTGAAAAACCACTTTTCGCACTTGTGTTAGTGTTGAAAAACCACTTTTCGCACTTGTGTTAGTGTTGAAAAACTAGTTTTCGCACTTGTGTTAGTGTTGAAAAACCACTTTTCGCACATGTGTTGGTGCAGGAAACCACTTTTGCACTTGTATTAGTGTGGAAAAAACACTTTTTGCACTTGTGATAGTGTTGAAAAACCACTTTTCGCACTTGTGTTAGTGTTGAAAAACCACTCTTCGCACTTGTGTTGGTGCAGGAAACCACTTTTGCACTTGTATTAGTGTGGAAAAACCACTTTTCGCACTTGTGTTAGTGTTGAAAAACCACTTTTCGCACTTGTGTTGGTGCAGGAAACCACTTTTGCACTTGTATTAGTGTGGAAAAAACACTTTTTGCACTTGTGATAGTGTTGAAAAACAAATTTTCGCACTTGTGTTAGTGTTGAAAAACCACTTTTCGCACTTGTGTTGGTGCAGGAAACCACTTTTGCACTTGTATTAGTGTGGAAAAATCACTTTTCGCACTTGTGTTAGTGTTGAAAAACCACTTTTCGCACTTGTGTTAGTGTCGAAAAACCACTTTTCACACTTGTGTTGGTGCAGGAAACCACTTTTGCACTTGTATTGGTGTGGAAAAATCACTTTTCGCACTTGTGTTAGTGTTGAAAAACCACTTTTCGCACTTGTGTTAGTGTTGAAAAACCAGTTTTCGCACTTGTGTTGGTGCAGGAAACCACTTTTGCACTTGTATTAGTGTGGAAAAACCACTTTTTGCACTTGTGATAGTGTTGAAAAACCACTTTTCGCACTTGTGTTAGTGTTGAAAAACCACTTTTCGCACTTGTGTTAGTGTTCAAAAACCACTTTTCGCACTTGTGTTGGTGCAGGAAACCACTTTTGCACTTGTATTAGTGTGGAAAAAACACTTTTTGCACTTGTGATAGTGTTGAAAAACCACTTTTCGCACTTGTGTTAGTGTTGAAAAACCACTTTTCACACTTGTGTTGGTGCAGGAAACCACTTTTGCACTTGTATTAGTGTGGAAAAATCACTTTTCGCACTTGTGTTAGTGTTGAAAAACCACTTTTCGCACTTGTGTTAGTGTTGAAAAACCACTTTTCGCACTTGTGTTGGTGCAGGAAACCACTTTTGCACTTGTATTTAGTGTGGAAAAAACACTTTTTGCACTTGTGATAGTGTTGAAAAACCACTTTTCGCACTTGTGATAGTGTTGAAAAACCACTTTTTGCACTAGTGTTGGTGCAGGAAACCACTTTTGCACTTGTATTAGTGTGGAAAAAACACTTTTTGCACTTGTGATAGTGTTGAAAAACCACTTTTCGCACTTGTGTTAGTGTTGAAAAAACACTTTTCGCACTTGTGTTGGTGCAGGAAACCACTTTTGCACTTGTATTAGTGTGGAAAAACCACTTTTCGCACTTGTGTTAGTGTTGAAAAACCACTTTTCGCACTTGTGTTAGTGTTGAAAAACCACTTTTTGCACTTGTGTTAGTGTTGAAAAACCACTTTTCGCACTTGTGTTGGTGCAGGAAACCACTTTTGCACTTGTATTCGTGTGGAAAAAACACTTTTTGCACTTGTGATAGTGTTGAAAAACCACTTTTCGCACTTGTAATAGTGTTGAAAAAGCACTTTTCGCACTTGTGTTGGTGCAGGAAACCACTTTTGCACTTGTATTAGTGTGGAAAACCACTTTTTGCACTTGTGTTAGTGTTGAAAAACCACTTTTCGCACTTGTGTTCGTGTTGAAAAACCACTTTTCACATTTGTGTTAGTGTTGAAAAACCACTTTTCGCACTTGTGTTGGTGCAGGAAACCACTTTTGCACTTGTATTAGTGTGGAAAAACCACTTTTTGCACTTGCGATAGTGTTGAAAAACCACTTTTCGCACTTGTGTTAGTGTTGAAAAACCACTTTTTGCACATGTGTTAGTGTTGAAAAACCACTTTTAGCACTTGTGTTGGTGCAGGAAACCACTTTTGCACTTGTATTAGTGTGGAAAAAACACTTTTTGCACTTGTGATAGTGTTGAAAAACCACTTTTCGCACTTGTGTTAGTGTTGAAAAACCACTTTTCGCACTTGTGTTGGTGCAGGAAACCACTTTTGCACTTGTATTAGTGTGGAAAAACAACTTTTCGCACTTGTGTTAGTGTTGAAAAACCACTTTTCGCACTTGTGTTGGTGCAGGAAACCACTTTTGCACTTATATTAGTGTGGAAAAAACACTTTTTGCACTTGTGATAGTGTTGAAAAACCACTTTTCGCACTTGTGTTAGTGTTGAAAAACCACTTTTCGCACTTGTGTTGGTGCAGGAAACCACTTTTGCACTTGTATTAGTGTGGAAAAAAACACTTTTTGCACTTGTGATAGTGTTGAAAAACCACTTTTCGCACTTGTGTTAGTGTTGAAAAACCACTTTTCGCACTTGTGTTAGTGTTGAAAATCCGCTTTTCGCACTTGTGTTGGTGCAGGAAACCACTTTTGCACTTGTATTAGTGTGGAAAAACCACTTTTCGCACTTGTGTTAGTGTTGAAAAACCACTTTTCGCACTTGCGTTAGTGTTGAAAAACCACTTTTCGCACTTGTGTTGGTGCAGGAAACCACTTTTGCATTTGTATTAGTGTGGAAAAAACACTTTTTGCACTTGTAATAGTGTTGAAAAACCACTTTTCGCACTTGTGTTAGTGTTGACAAACCACTTTTCGCACTTGTGTTGGTGCAGGAAACCACTTTTGCACTTGTATTAGTGTGGAAAAACCACTTTTCGCACTTGTGTTAGTGTTGAAAAACCACTTTTCGCACTTGTGTTAGTGTTGAAAAACCACTTTTCGCACTTGTGTTGGTGCAGGAAACCACTTTTTCACTTGTATTAGTGTGGAAAAAACACTTTTTGCACTTGTGATAGTGTTGAAAAACCACTTTTCGCACTTGTGTTAGTGTTGAAAAACCACTTTTCGCACTTGTGATAGTGTTGAAAAACCACTTTTCGCACTTGTGTTGGTGCAGGAAACCACTTTTACACTTGTATTAGTGTGGAAAAAACACTTTTTGCACTTGTGATAGTGTTGAAAAACCACTTTTCGCACTTGTGTTAGTGTTGAAAAAGTACTTTTCGCACTTGTGTTGGTGCAAGAAACCACTTTTGCACTTGTATTAGTGTGGAAAAACCACTTTTCGCACTTGTGTTAGTGTTGAAAAACCACTTTTCGCACTTGTGTTGGTGCAGGAAACCACTTTTGCACTTGTATTAGTGTGGAAAAACCACTTTTCGCACTTGTGTTAGTGTTGAAAAACCACTTTTCGCACTTGTGTTAGTGTTGAAAAACCACTTTTCGCACTTGTGTTAGTGTTGAAAAACTAGTTTTCGCACTTGTGTTAGTGTTGAAAAACCACTTTTTGCACTTGTGTTGGTGCAGGAAACCACTTTTGCACTTGTATTAGTGTGGAAAAAACACTTTTTGCACTTGTGATAGTGTTGAAAAACCACTTTTCGCACTTGTGTTAGTGTTGAAAAACCACTCTTCGCACTTGTGTTGGTGCAGGAAACCACTTTTGCACTTGTATTAGTGTGGAAAAACCACTTTTCGCACTTGTGTTAGTGTTGAAAAACCACTTTTCGCACTTGTGTTGGTGCAGGAAACCACTTTTGCACTTGTATTAGTGTGGAAAAAACACTTTTTGCACTTGTGATAGTGTTGAAAAACAAATTTTCGCACTTGTGTTAGTGTTGAAAAACCACTTTTCGCACTTGTGTTGGTGCAGGAAACCACTTTTGCACTTGTATTAGTGTGGAAAAATCACTTTTCGCACTTGTGTTGGTGTTGAAAAACCACTTTTCGCACTTGTGTTAGTGTTGAAAAACCACTTTTCACACTTGTGTTTGTGCAGGAAACCACTTTTGCACTTGTATTAGTGTGGAAAAATCACTTTTCGCACTTGTGTTAGTGTTGAAAAACCACTTTTCGCACTTGTGTTAGTGTTGAAAAACCAGTTTTCGCACTTGTGTTGGTGCAGGAAACCACTTTTGCACTTGTATTAGTGTGGAAAAACCACTTTTTGCACTTGTGATAGTGTTGAAAAACCACTTTTCGCACTTGTGTTAGTGTTGAAAAACCACTTTTCGCACTTGTGTTAGTGTTGAAAAACCACTTTTCGCACTTGTGTTGGTGCAGGAAACCACTTTTGCACTTGTATTAGTGTGGAAAAAACACTTTTTGCACTTGTGATAGTGTTGAAAAACCACTTTTCGCACTTGTGTTAGTGTTGAAAAACCACTTTTCACACTTGTGTTGGTGCAGGAAACCACTTTTGCACTTGTATTAGTGTGGAAAAATCACTTTTCGCACTTGTGTTAGTGTTGAAAAACCACTTTTCGCACTTGTGTTAGTGTTGAAAAACCACTTTTCGCACTTGTGTTGGTGCAGGAAACCACTTTTGCACTTGTATTAGTGTGGAAAAAACACTTTTTGCACTTGTGATAGTGTTGAAAAACCACTTTTCGCACTTGTGTTAGTGTTGAAAAATCACTTTTCGCACTTGTGTTAGTGTTGAAAAACCACTTTTCGCACTTGTGTTGGTGCAGCAAACCACTTTTGCACTTGTATTAGTGTGGAAAAAACACTTTTTGCACTTGTGATAGTGTTGAAAAACCACTTTTCGCACTTGTGTTAGTGTTGAAAAACCACTTTTCGCACATGTGTTAGTGTTGAAAAACCACTTTTCGCACTTGTGTTAGTGTTGAAAAACCACTTTTCACACATGTGTTAGTGTTGAAAAACCACTTTTCGCACTTGTGTTGGTGCAGGAAACCTCTTTTGCACTTGTATTAGTGTGGAAAAACCACTTTTCGCACTTGTGTTAGTGTTGAAAAACCACTTTTCGCACTTGTGTTAGTTTTGAAAAACCACTTTTCGCACTTGTGTTGGTGCAGGAAACCACTTTTGCACTTGTATTTAGTGTGGAAAAAACACTTTTTGCACTTGTGATAGTGTTGAAAAACCACTTTTCGCACTTGTGTTAGTGTTGAAAAACCACTTTTCGCACTTGTGTTGGTGCAGGAAACCACTTTTGCACTTGTATTAGTGTGGAAAAACCACTTTTCGCACTTGTGTTAGTGTTGAAAAACCACTTTTCGCACTTGTGTTAGTGTTGAAAAACCACTTTTTGCACTTGTGTTAGTGTTGAAAACCACTTTTGCACTTGTGTTGGTGCAGGAAACCACTTTTGCACTTGTATTAGTGTGGAAAAAACACTTTTTGCACTTGTGTTAGTGTTGAAAAACCACTTTTCGCACTTGGATTAGTGTTGAAAAAGCACTTTTCGCACTTGTGTTGGTGCAGGAAACCACTTTTGCACTTGTATTAGAGTGGAAAAACCACTTTTTGCACTTGTGTTAGTGTTGAAAAACCACTTTTCGCACTTGTGTTGGTGCAGGAAACCACTTTTGCACTTGTATTAGTGTGGAAAAAACACTTTTTGCACTTGTGATAGTGTTGAAAAACGACTTTTCGCACTTGTGTTAGTGTTGAAAAACGACTTTTCGCACTTGTGTTGGTGCAGGAAACCACTTCTGCACTTGTATTAGTGTGGAAAAAACACTTTTTGCACTTGTGATAGTGTTGAAAAACCACTTTTCTCACTTGTGTTCGTGTTGAAAAACCACTTTTCACATTTGTGTTAGTGTTGAAAAACCACTTTTCGCACTTGTGTTGGTGCAGGAAACCACTTTTGCACTTGTATTAGTGTGGCAAAACCACTTTTTGCACTTGTGATAGTGTTGAAAAACAACTTTTCGCAATTGTGTTAGTGTTGAAAAACCACTTTTCGCACATGTGTTAGTGTTGAAAAACCACTTTTAGCACTTGTGTTGGTGCAGGAATCCACTTTTGCACTTGTATTAGTGTGGAAAAAACACTTTTTGCACTTGTGATAGTGTTGAAAAACCACTTTTCGCACTTGTGTTAGTGTTGAAAAACCACTTTTCGCACTTGTGTTGGTGCAGGAAACCACTTTTGCACTTGTATTAGTGTGGAAAAACAACTTTTCGCACTTGTGTTAGTGTTGAAAAACCACTTTTCGCACTTGTGTTGGTGCAGGAAACCACTTTTGCACTTGTATTAGTGTGGAAAAAACACTTTTTGCACTTGTGATAGTGTTGAAAAACCACTTTTCGCACTTGTGTTAGTGTTGAAAAACCACTTTTCACACTTGTGTTGGTGCAGGAAACCACTTTTGCACTTGTATTAGTGTGGAAAAATCACTTTTCGCACTTGTGATAGTGTTGAAAAACCACTTTTCGCACTTGTGTTAGTGTTGAAAAACCACTTTTCGCACTTGTGTTAGTGTTGAAAAACCACTTTTCGCACTTGTGTTGGTGCAGGAAACCACTTTTGCACTTGTATTTAGTGTGGAAAAAACACTTTTTGCACTTGTGATAGTGTTGAAAAACCACTTTTCGCACTTGTGATAGTGTTGAAAAACCACTTTTTGCACTTGTGTTGGTGCAGGAAACCACTTTTGCACTTGTATTAGTGTGGAAAAAACACTTTTTGCACATGTGATAGTGTTGAAAAACCACTTTTCGCACTTGTGTTAGTGTTGAAAAAACACTTTTCGCACTTGTGTTGGTGCAGGAAACCACTTTTGCACTTGTATTAGTGTGGAAAAACCACTTTTCGCACTTGTGTTAGTGTTGAAAAACCACTTTTCGCACTTGTGTTAGTGTTGAAAAACCACTTTTTGCACTTGTGTTAGTGTTGAAAAACCACTTTTCGCACTTGTGTTGGTGCAGGAAACCACTTTTGCACTTGTATTAGTGTGGAAAAAACACTTTTTGCACTTGTGATAGTGTTGAAAAACCACTTTTCGCACTTGTATTAGTGTTGAAAAAGCACTTTTCGCACTTGTGTTGGTGCAGGAAACCACTTTTGCACTTGTATTAGTGTGGAAAACCACTTTTTGCACTTGTGTTAGTGTTGAAAAACCACTTTTCGCACTTGTGTTGGTGCAGGAAACCACTTTTGCACTTGTATTAGTGTGGAAAAAACACTTTTTGCACTTGTGATAGTGTTGAAAAACCACTTTTCGCACTTGTGTTAGTGTTGAAAAACCACTTTTCGCACTTGTGTTGGTGCAGGAAACCACTTCTGCACTTGTATTAGTGTGGAAAAAACACTTTTTGCACTTGTGATAGTGTTGAAAAACCACTTTTCGCACTTGTGTTCGTGTTGAAAAACCACTTTTCACATTTGTGTTAGTGTTGAAAAACCACTTTTCGCACTTGTGTTGGTGCAGGAAACCACTTTTGCACTTGTATTAGTGTGGAAAAACCACTTTTTGCACTTGTGATAGTGTTGAAAAACCACTTTTCGCACTTGTGTTAGTGTTGAAAAACCACTTTTCGCACTTGTGTTAGTGTTGAAAAACCACTTTTCGCACTTGTGTTGGTGCAGGAAACCACTTTTGCACTTGTATTAGTGTGGAAAAAACACTTTTTGCACTTGTGATAGTGTTGAAAAACCACTTTTCGCACTTGTGTTAGTGTTGAAAAACCACTTTTCGCACTTGTGTTAGTGTTGAAAAACCACTTTTCACACTTGTGTTGGTGCAGGAAACCACTTTTGCACTTGTATTAGTGTGGAAAAATCACTTTTCGCACTTGTGTTAGTGTTGAAAAACCACTTTTCGCACTTGTGTTAGTGTTGAAAAACCACTTTTCGCACTTGTGTTGGTGCAGGAAACCACTTTTGCACTTGTATTAGTGTGGAAAAACCACTTTTTGCACTTGTGATAGTGTTGAAAAACCACTTTTCGCACTTGTGTTAGTGTTGAAAAACCACTTTTCGCACTTGTGTTAGTGTTGAAAAACCACTTTTCGCACTTGTGTTGGTGCAGGAAACCACTTTTGCACTTGTATTAGTGTGGAAAAAACATTTTTGCACTTGTGATAGTGTTGAAAAACCACTTTTCGCACTTGTGTTAGTGTTGAAAAACCACTTTTCACACTTGTGTTGGTGCAGGAAACCACTTTTGCACTTGTATTAGTGTGGAAAAATCACTTTTCGCACTTGTGATAGTGTTGGCAAACCACTTTTCGCACTTGTGTTAGTGTTGAAAAACCACTTTTCGCACTTGTGTTAGTGTTGAAAAACCACTTTTCGCACTCGTGTTGGTGCAGGAAACCACTTTTGCACTTGTATTTAGTGTGGAAAAAACACTTTTTGCACTTGTGATAGTGTTGAAAAACCACTTTTCGCACTTGTGATAGTGTTGAAAAACCACTTTTTGCACTTGTGTTGGTGCAGGAAACCACTTTTGCACTTGTATTAGTGTGGAAAAAACACTTTTTGCACATGTGATAGTGTTGAAAAACCACTTTTCGCACTTGTGTTAGTGTTGAAAAAACACTTTTCGCACTTGTGTTGGTGCAGGAAACCACTTTTGCACTTGTATTAGTGTGGAAAAACCACTTTTCGCACTTGTGGTAGTGTTGAAAAACCACTTTTCGCACTTGTGTTAGTGTTGAAAAACCACTTTTTGCACTTGTGTTAGTGTTGAAAAACCACTTTTCGCACTTGTGTTGGTGCAGGAAACCACTTTTGCACTTGTATTAGTGTGGAAAAAACACTTTTTGCACTTGTGATAGTGTTGAAAAACCACTTTTCGCACTTGTATTAGTGTTGAAAAAGCACTTTTCGCACTTGTGTTGGTGCAGGAAACCACTTTTGCACTTGTATTAGTGTGGAAAACCACTTTTTGCACTTGTGTTAGTGTTGAAAAACCACTTTTCGCACTTGTGTTGGTGCAGGAAACCACTTTTGCACTTGTGTTGGTGCAGGAAACCACTTTTGCACTTGTATTAGTGTGGAAAAACCACTTTTCGCACTTGTGTTAGTGTTGAAAAACCACTTTTCGCACTTGTGTTAGTGTTGAAAAACCACTTTTCGCACTTGTGTTGGTGCAGGAAACCACTTTTGCACTTGTATTAGTGTGGAAAAAACACTTTTTGCACTTGTGATAGTGTTGAAAAACCACTTTTCGCACTTGTGTTAGTGTTGAAAAACCACTTTTCGCACTTGTGTTAGTGTTGAAAAACCACTTTTCACACTTGTGTTGGTGCAGGAAACCACTTTTGCACTTGTATTAGTGTGGAAAAATCACTTTTCGCACTTGTGTTAGTGTTGAAAAACCACTTTTCGCACTTGTGTTAGTGTTGAAAAACCACTTTTCGCACTTGTGTTGGTGCAGGAAACCACTTTTGCACTTGTATTAGTGTGGAAAAACCACTTTTTGCACTTGTGATAGTGTTGAAAAACCACTTTTCGCACTTGTGTTAGTGTTGAAAAACCACTTTTCGCACTTGTGTTAGTGTTGAAAAACCACTTTTCGCACTTGTGTTGGTGCAGGAAACCACTTTTGCACTTGTATTAGTGTGGAAAAAACACTTTTTGCACTTGTGATAGTGTTGAAAAACCACTTTTCGCACTTGTGTTAGTGTTGAAAAACCACTTTTCACACTTGTGTTGGTGCAGGAAACCACTTTTGCACTTGTATTAGTGTTGAAAAAGCACTTTTCGCACTTGTGTTGGTGCAGGAAACCACTTTTGCACTTGTATTAGTGTGGAAAACCACTTTTTGCACTTGTGTTAGTGTTGAAAAACCACTTTTCGCACTTGTGTTGGTGCAGGAAACCACTTTTGCACTTGTATTAGTGTGGAAAAAACACTTTTTGCACTTGTGATAGTGTTGAAAAACCACTTTTCGCACTTGTGTTAGTGTTGAAAAACCACTTTTCGCACTTGTGTTGGTGCAGGAAACCACTTCTGCACTTGTATTAGTGTGGAAAAAACACTTTTTGCACTTGTGATAGTGTTGAAAAACCACTTTTCGCACTTGTGTTCGTGTTGAAAAACCACTTTTCACATTTGTGTTAGTGTTGAAAAACCACTTTTCGCACTTGTGTTGGTGCAGGAAACCACTTTTGCACTTGTATTAGTGTGGAAAAACCACTTTTTGCACTTGTGATAGTGTTGAAAAACCACTTTTCGCACTTGTGTTAGTGTTGAAAAACCACTTTTCGCACTTGTGTTAGTGTTGAAAAACCACTTTTCGCACTTGTGTTGGTGCAGGAAACCACTTTTGCACTTGTATTAGTGTGGAAAAAACACTTTTTGCACTTGTGATAGTGTTGAAAAACCACTTTTCGCACTTGTGTTAGTGTTGAAAAACCACTTTTCGCACTTGTGTTAGTGTTGAAAAACCACTTTTCACACTTGTGTTGGTGCAGTAAACCACTTTTGCACTTGTATTAGTGTGGAAAAATCACTTTTCGCACTTGTGTTAGTGTTGAAAAACCACTTTTCGCACTTGTGTTAGTGTTGAAAAACCACTTTTCGCACTTGTGTTGGTGCAGGAAACCACTTTTGCACTTGTATTAGTGTGGAAAAACCACTTTTTGCACTTGTGATAGTGTTGAAAAACCACTTTTCGCACTTGTGTTAGTGTTGAAAAACCACTTTTCGCACTTGTGTTAGTGTTGAAAAACCACTTTTCGCACTTGTGTTGGTGCAGGAAACCACTTTTGCACTTGTATTAGTGTGGAAAAAACACTTTTTGCACTTGTGATAGTGTTGAAAAACCACTTTTCGCACTTGTGTTAGTGTTGAAAAACCACTTTTCACACTTGTGTTGGTGCAGGAAACCACTTTTGCACTTGTATTAGTGTGGAAAAATCACTTTTCACACTTGTGATAGTGTTGGCAAACCACTTTTCGCACTTGTGTTAGTGTTGAAAAACCACTTTTCGCACTTGTGTTAGTGTTGAAAAACCACTTTTCGCACTTGTGTTGGTGCAGGAAACCACTTTTGCACTTGTATTTAGTGTGGAAAAAACACTTTTTGCACTTGTGATAGTGTTGAAAAACCACTTTTCGCACTTGTGATAGTGTTGAAAAACCACTTTTTGCACTTGTGTTGGTGCAGGAAACCACTTTTGCACTTGTATTAGTGTGGAAAAAACACTTTTTGCACATGTGATAGTGTTGAAAAACCACTTTTCGCACTTGTGTTAGTGTTGAAAAAACACTTTTCGCACTTGTGTTGGTGCAGGAAACCACTTTTGCACTTGTATTAGTGTGGAAAAACCACTTTTCGCACTTGTGGTAGTGTTGAAAAACCACTTTTCGCACTTGTGTTAGTGTTGAAAAACCACTTTTTGCACTTGTGTTAGTGTTGAAAAACCACTTTTCGCACTTGTGTTGGTGCAGGAAACCACTTTTGCACTTGTATTAGTGTGGAAAAAACACTTTTTGCACTTGTGATAGTGTTGAAAAACCACTTTTCGCACTTGTATTAGTGTTGAAAAAGCACTTTTCGCACTTGTGTTGGTGCAGGAAACCACTTTTGCACTTGTATTAGTGTGGAAAACCACTTTTTGCACTTGTGTTAGTGTTGAAAAACCACTTTTCGCACTTGTGTTGGTGCAAGAAACCACTTTTGCACTTGTATTAGTGTGGAAAAAACACTTTTTGCACTTGTGATAGTGTTGAAAAACCACTTTTCGCACTTGTGTTAGTGTTGAAAAACCACTTTTCGCACTTGTGTTGGTGCAGGAAACCACTTCTGCACTTGTATTAGTGTGGAAAAAAAACTTTTTGCACTTGTGATAGTGTTGAAAAACCACTTTTCGCACTTGTGTTCGTGTTGAAAAACCACTTTTCACATTTGTGTTAGTGTTGAAAAACCACTTTTCGCACTTGTGTTGGTGCAGGAAACCACTTTTGCACTTGTATTAGTGTGGAAAAACCACTTTTTGCACTTGTGATAGTGTTGAAAAACCACTTTTCGCACTTGTGTTAGTGTTGAAAAACCACTTTTCGCACATGTGTTAGTGTTGAAAAACCACTTTTCGCACTTGTGTTAGTGTTGAAAAACCACTTTTCGCACTTGTGTTGGTGCAGGAAACCACTTTTGCACTTGTATTAGTGTGGAAAAACAACTTTTCGCACTTGTGTTAGTGTTGAAAAACCACTTTTCGCACTTGTGTTGGTGCAGGAAACCACTTTTGCACTTATATTAGTGTGGAAAAAACACTTTTTGCACTTGTGATAGTGTTGAAAAACCACTTTTCGCACTTGTGTTAGTGTTGAAAAACCACTTTTCGCACTTGTGTTGGTGCAGGAAACCACTTTTGCACTTGTATTAGTGTGGAAAAAAACACTTTTTGCACTTGTGATAGTGTTGAAAAACCACTTTTCGCACTTGTGTTAGTGTTGAAAAACCACTTTTCGCACTTGTGTTAGTGTTGAAATCCGCTTTTCGCACTTGTGTTGGTGCAGGAAACCACTTTTGCACTTGTATTAGTGTGGAAAAACCACTTTTCGCACTTGTGTTAGTGTTGAAAAACCACTTTTCGCACTTGCGTTAGTGTTGAAAAACCACTTTTCGCACTTGTGTTGGTGCAGGAAACCACTTTTGCATTTGTATTAGTGTGGAAAAAACACTTTTTGCACTTGTGATAGTGTTGAAAAACCACTTTTCGCACTTGTGTTAGTGTTGACAAACCACTTTTCGCACTTGTGTTGGTGCAGGAAACCACTTTTGCACTTGTATTAGTGTGGAAAAACCACTTTTCGCACTTGTGTTAGTGTTGAAAAACCACTTTTCGCACTTGTGTTAGTGTTGAAAAACCACTTTTCGCACTTGTGTTGGTGCAGGAAACCACTTTTGCACTTGTATTAGTGTGGAAAAAACACTTTTTGCACTTGTGATAGTGTTGAAAAACCACTTTTCGCACTTGTGTTAGTGTTGAAAAACCACTTTTCGCACTTGTGTTAGTGTTGAAAAACCACTTTTCACACTTGTGTTGGTGCAGGAAACCACTTTTGCACTTGTATTAGTGTGGAAAAATCACTTTTCGCACTTGTGTTAGTGTTGAAAAACCACTTTTCGCACTTGTGTTAGTGTTGAAAAACCACTTTTCGCACTTGTGTTAGTGTTGAAAAACCACTTTTCGCACTTGCGTTGGTGCAGGAAACCACTTTTGCACTTGTATTAGTGTGGAAAAACCACTTTTTGCACTTGTGATAGTGTTGAAAAACCACTTTTCGCACTTGTGTTAGTGTTGAAAAACCACTTTTCGCACTTGTGTTAGTGTTGAAAAACCACTTTTCGCACTTGTGTTGGTGCAGGAAACCACTTTTGCACTTGTATTAGTGTGGAAAAAACACTTTTTGCACTTGTGATAGTGTTGAAAAACCACTTTTCGCACTTGTGTTAGTGTTGAAAAACCACTTTTCACACTTGTGTTGGTGCAGGAAACCACTTTTGCACTTGTATTAGTGTGGAAAAATCACTTTTCGCACTTGTGATAGTGTTGAAAAACCACTTTTCGCACTTGTGTTAGTGTTGAAAAACCACTTTTCGCACTTGTGTTAGTGTTGAAAAACCACTTTTCGCACTTGTGTTGGTGCAGGAAACCACTTTTGCACTTGTATTTAGTGTGGAAAAAACACTTTTTGCACTTGTGATAGTGTTGAAAAACCACTTTTCGCACTTGTGATAGTGTTGAAAAACCACTTTTTGCACTTGTGTTGGTGCAGGAAACCACTTTTGCACTTGTATTAGTGTGGAAAAAACACTTTTTGCACTTGTGATAGTGTTGAAAAACCACTTTTCGCACTTGTGTTAGTGTTGAAAAAACACTTTTCGCACTTGTGTTGGTGCAGGAAACCACTTTTGCACTTGTATTAGTGTGGAAAAACCACTTTTCGCACTTGTGTTAGTGTTGAAAAACCACTTTTCGCACTTGTGTTAGTGTTGAAAAACCACTTTTTGCACTTGTGTTAGTGTTGAAAAACCACTTTTCGCACTTGTGTTGGTGCAGGAAACCACTTTTGCACTTGTATTAGTGTGGAAAAAACACTTTTTGCACTTGTGATAGTGTTGAAAAACCACTTTTCGCACTTGTATTAGTGTTGAAAAAGCACTTTTCGCACTTGTGTTGGTGCAGGAAACCACTTTTGCACTTGTATTAGTGTGGAAAACCACTTTTTGCACCTGTGTTAGTGTTGAAAAACCACTTTTCGCACTTGTGTTGGTGCAGGAAACCACTTTTGCACTTGTATTAGTGTGGAAAAAACACTTTTTGCACTTGTGATAGTGTTGAAAAACCACTTTTCGCACTTGTGTTAGTGTTGAAAAACCACTTTTCGCACTTGTGTTGGTGCAGGAAACCACTTCTGCACTTGTATTAGTGTGGAAAAAACACTTTTTGCACTTGTGATAGTGTTGAAAAACCACTTTTCGCACTTGTGTTCGTGTTGAAAAACCACTTTTCACATTTGTGTTAGTGTTGAAAAACCACTTTTCGCACTTGTGTTGGTGCAGGAAACCACTTTTGCACTTGTATTAGTGTGGAAAAACCACTTTTTGCACTTGTGATAGTGTTGAAAAACCACTTTTCGCACTTGTGTTA
The DNA here is from genome assembly GCF_964187855.1 of Myxine glutinosa. NCBI lineage: Eukaryota > Metazoa > Chordata > Myxini > Myxiniformes > Myxinidae > Myxine > Myxine glutinosa. The sequence goes on along the minus strand of NW_027617519.1, from coordinate 56,963 downwards.
GTGTTGAAAAACCACTTTTCGCACATGTGTTAGTGTTGAAAAACCACTTTTAGCACTTGTGTTGGTGCAGGAAACCACTTTTGCACTTGTATTAGTGTGGAAAAAACACTTTTTGCACTTGTGATAGTGTTGAAAAACCACTTTTCGCACTTGTGTTAGTGTTGAAAAACCACTTTTCGCACTTGTGTTGGTGCAGGAAACCACTTTTGCACTTGTATTAGTGTGGAAAAAACACTTTTTGCACTTGTGATAGTGTTGAAAAACCACTTTTCGCACTTGTGTTAGTGTTGACAAACCACTTTTCGCACTTGTGTTGGTGCAGGAAACCACTTTTGCACTTGTATTAGTGTGGAAAAACCACTTTTCGCACTTGTGTTAGTGTTGAAAAACCACTTTTCGCACTTGTGTTAGTGTTGAAAAACCACTTTTCGCACTTGTGTTGGTGCAGGAAACCACTTTTGCACTTGTATTAGTGTGGAAAAAACACTTTTTGCACTTGTGATAGTGTTGAAAAACCACTTTTCGCACTTGTGTTAGTGTTGAAAAACCACTTTTCGCACTTGTGTTAGTGTTGAAAAACCACTTTTCACACTTGTGTTGGTGCAGGAAACCACTTTTGCACTTGTATTAGTGTGGAAAAATCACTTTTCGCACTTGTGTTAGTGTTGAAAAACCACTTTTCGCACTTGTGTTAGTGTTGAAAAACCACTTTTCGCACTTGTGTTGGTGCAGGAAACCACTTTTGCACTTGTATTAGTGTGGAAAAACCACTTTTTGCACTTGTGATAGTGTTGAAAAACCACTTTTCGCACTTGTGTTAGTGTTGAAAAACCACTTTTCGCACTTGTGTTAGTGTTGAAAAACCACTTTTCGCACTTGTGTTGGTGCAGGAAACCACTTTTGCACTTGTATTAGTGTGGAAAAAACACTTTTTGCACTTGTGATAGTGTTGAAAAACCACTTTTCGCACTTGTGTTAGTGTTGAAAAACCACTTTTCACACTTGTGTTGGTGCAGGAAACCACTTTTGCACTTGTATTAGTGTGGAAAAATCACTTTTCGCACTTGTGATAGTGTTGAAAAACCACTTTTCGCACTTGTGTTAGTGTTGAAAAACCACTTTTCGCACTTGTGTTAGTGTTGAAAAACCACTTTTCGCACTTGTGTTGGTGCAGGAAACCACTTTTGCACTTGTATTTAGTGTGGAAAAAACACTTTTTGCACTTGTGATAGTGTTGAAAAACCACTTTTCGCACTTGTGATAGTGTTGAAAAACCACTTTTTGCACTTGTGTTGGTGCAGGAAACCACTTTTGCACTTGTATTAGTGTGGAAAAAACACTTTTTGCACTTGTGATAGTGTTGAAAAACCACTTTTCGCACTTGTGTTAGTGTTGAAAAAACACTTTTCGCACTTGTGTTGGTGCAGGAAACCACTTTTGCACTTGTATTAGTGTGGAAAAACCACTTTTCGCACTTGTGTTAGTGTTGAAAAACCACTTTTCGCACTTGTGTTAGTGTTGAAAAACCACTTTTTGCACTTGTGTTAGTGTTGAAAAACCACTTTTCGCACTTGTGTTGGTGCAGGAAACCACTTTTGCACTTGTATTAGTGTGGAAAAAACACTTTTTGCACTTGTGTTAGTGTTGAAAAACCACTTTTCGCACTTGTGTTGGTGCAGGAAACCACTTTTGCACTTGTATTAGTGTGGAAAAAACACTTTTCGCACTTGTGTTAGTGTTGAAAAACCACTTTTCGCACTTGTGTTGGTGCAGGAAACCACTTCTGCACTTGTATTAGTGTGGAAAAGACACTTTTTGCACTTGTGATAGTGTTGAAAAACCACTTTTCGCACTTGTGTTCGTGTTGAAAAACCACTTTTCACATTTGTGTTAGTGTTGAAAAACCACTTTTCGCACTTGTGTTGGTGCAGGAAACCACTTTTGCACTTGTATTAGTGTGGAAAAACCACTTTTTGCACTTGTGATAGTGTTGAAAAACCACTTTTCGCACTTGTGTCAGTGTTGAAAAACCACTTTTCGCACATGTGTTAGTGTTGAAAAACCACTTTTAGCACTTGTGTTGGTGCAGGAAACCACTTTTGCACTTGTATTAGTGTGGAAAAAACACTTTTTGCACTTGTGATAGTGTTGAAAAACCACTTTTCGCACTTGTGTTAGTGTTGAAAAACCACTTTTCGCACTTGTGTTGGTGCAGGAAACCACTTTTGCACTTGTATTAGTGTGGAAAAACAACTTTTCGCACTTGTGTTAGTGTTGAAAAACCACTTTTCGCACTTGTGTTGGTGCAGGAAACCACTTTTGCACTTATATTAGTGTGGAAAAAACACTTTTTGCACTTGTGATAGTGTTGAAAAACCACTTTTCGCACTTGTGTTAGTGTTGAAAAACCACTTTTCGCACTTGTGTTGGTGCAGGAAACCACTTTTGCACTTGTATTAGTGTGGAAAAAAACACTTTTTGCACTTGTGATAGTGTTGAAAAACCACTTTTCGCACTTGTGTTAGTGTTGAAAAACCACTTTTCGCACTTGTGTTAGTGTTGAAAATCCGCTTTTCGCACTTGTGTTGGTGCAGGAAACCACTTTTGCACTTGTATTAGTGTGGAAAAACCACTTTTCGCACTTGTGTTAGTGTTGAAAAACCACTTTTCGCACTTGCGTTAGTGTTGAAAAACCACTTTTCGCACTTGTGTTGGTGCAGGAAACCACTTTTGCATTTGTATTAGTGTGGAAAAAACACTTTTTGCACTTGTGATAGTGTTGAAAAACCACTTTTCGCACTTGTGTTAGTGTTGACAAACCACTTTTCGCACTTGTGTTGGTGCAGGAAACCACTTTTTCACTTGTATTAGTGTGGAAAAAACACTTTTTGCACTTGTGATAGTGTTGAAAAACCACTTTTCGCACTTGTGTTAGTGTTGAAAAACCACTTTTCGCACTTGTGATAGTGTTGAAAAACCACTTTTCGCACTTGTGTTGGTGCAGGAAACCACTTTTACACTTGTATTAGTGTGGAAAAAACACTTTTTGCACTTGTGATAGTGTTGAAAAACCACTTTTCGCACTTGTGTTAGTGTTGAAAAAGTACTTTTCGCACTTGTGTTGGTGCAAGAAACCACTTTTGCACTTGTATTAGTGTGGAAAAACCACTTTTCGCACTTGTGTTAGTGTTGAAAAACCACTTTTCGCACTTGTGTTGGTGCAGGAAACCACTTTTGCACTTGTATTAGTGTGGAAAAACCACTTTTCGCACTTGTGTTAGTGTTGAAAAACCACTTTTCGCACTTGTGTTAGTGTTGAAAAACCACTTTTCGCACTTGTGTTAGTGTTGAAAAACTAGTTTTCGCACTTGTGTTAGTGTTGAAAAACCACTTTTCGCACTTGTGTTGGTGCAGGAAACCACTTTTGCACTTGTATTAGTGTGGAAAAAACACTTTTTGCACTTGTGATAGTGTTGAAAAACCACTTTTCGCACTTGTATTAGTGTTGAAAAACCACTCTTCGCACTTGTGTTGGTGCAGGAAACCACTTTTGCACTTGTATTAGTGTGGAAAAACCACTTTTCGCACTTGTGTTAGTGTTGAAAAACCACTTTTCGCACTTGTGTTGGTGCAGGAAACCACTTTTGCACTTGTATTAGTGTGGAAAAAACACTTTTTGCACTTGTGATAGTGTTGAAAAACAAATTTTCGCACTTGTGTTAGTGTTGAAAAACCACTTTTCACACTTGTGTTGGTGCAGGAAACCACTTTTGCACTTGTATTAGTGTGGAAAAATCACTTTTCGCACTTGTGTTAGTGTTGAAAAACCACTTTTCGCACTTGTGTTAGTGTCGAAAAACCACTTTTCACACTTGTGTTGGTGCAGGAAACCACTTTTGCACTTGTATTGGTGTGGAAAAATCACTTTTCGCACTTGTGTTAGTGTTGAAAAACCACTTTTCGCACTTGTGTTAGTGTTGAAAAACCAGTTTTCGCACTTGTGTTGGTGCAGGAAACCACTTTTGCACTTGTATTAGTGTGGAAAAAACACTTTTTGCACTTGTGATAGTGTTGAAAAACCACTTTTCGCACTTGTGTTAGTGTTGAAAAACCACTTTTCACACTTGTGTTGGTGCAGGAAACCACTTTTGCACTTGTATTAGTGTGGAAAAATCACTTTTCGCACTTGTTTTAGTGTTGAAAAACCATTTTTCGCACTTGTGTTAGTGTTGAAAAACCACTTTTCGCACTTGTGTTGGTGCAGGAAACCACTTTTGCACTTGTATTTAGTGTGGAAAAAACACTTTTTGCACTTGTGATAGTGTTGAAAAACCACTTTTCGCACTTGTGATAGTGTTGAAAAACCACTTTTTGCACTTGTGTTGGTGCAGGAAACCACTTTTGCACTTGTATTAGTGTGGAAAAACACTTTTTGCACTTGTGATAGTGTTGAAAAACCACTTTTCGCACTTGTGTTAGTGTTGAAAAAACACTTTTCGCACTTGTGTTGGTGCAGGAAACCACTTTTGCACTTGTATTAGTGTGGAAAAACCACTTTTCGCACTTGTGTTAGTGTTGAAAAACCACTTTTCGCACTTGTGTTAGTGTTGAAAAACCACTTTTTGCACTTGTGTTAGTGTTGAAAAACCACTTTTCGCACTTGTGTTGGTGCAGGAAACCACTTTTGCACTTGTATTAGTGTGGAAAAAACACTTTTTGCACTTGTGATAGTGTTGAAAAACCACTTTTGCACTTGTATTAGTGTGGAAAAAACACTTTTTGCACTTGTGATAGTGTTGAAAAACCACTTTTCGCACTTGTGTTAGTGTTGAAAAACCACTTTTCGCACTTGTGTTGGTGCAGGAAACCACTTCTACACTTGTATTAGTGTGGAAAAAACACTTTTTGCACTTGTGATAGTGTTGAAAAACCACTTTTCGCACTTGTGTTCGTGTTGAAAAACCACTTTTCACATTTGTGTTAGTGTTGAAAAACCACTTTTCGCACTTGTGTTGGTGCAGGAAACCACTTTTGCACTTGTATTAGTGTGGAAAAACCACTTTTTGCACTTGTGATAGTGTTGAAAAACCACTTTTCGCACTTGTGTTAGTGTTGAAAAACCACTTTTCGCACATGTGTTAGTGTTGAAAAACCACTTTTAGCACTTGTGTTGGTGCAGGAAACCACTTTTGCACTTGTATTAGTGTGGGAAAAACACTTTTTGCACTTGTGATAGTGTTGAAAAACCACTTTTCGCACTTGTGTTAGTGTTGAAAAACCACTTTTCGCACTTGTGTTGGTGCAGGAAACCACTTTTGCACTTGTATTAGTGTGGAAAAACAACTTTTCGCACTTGTGTTAGTGATGAAAAACCACTTTTCGCACTTGTGTTGGTACAGGAAACCACTTTTGCACTTATATTAGTGTGGAAAAAACACTTTTTGCACTTGTGATAGTGTTGAAAAACCACTTTTCGCACTTGTGTTAGTGTTGAAAAACCACTTTTCGCACTTGTGTTGGTGCAGGAAACCACTTTTGCACTCGTATTAGTGTGGAAAAAAACACTTTTTGCACTTGTGATAGTGTTGAAAAACCACTTTTCGCACTTGTGTTAGTGTTGAAAAACCACTTTTCGCACTTGTGTTAGTGTTGAAAATCCGCTTTTCGCACTTGTGTTGGTGCAGGAAACCACTTTTGCACTTGTATTAGTGTGGAAAAAACCACTTTTCGCACTTGTGTTAGTGTTGAAAAACCACTTTTCGCACTTGTGATAGTGTTGAAAAACCACTTTTCGCACTTGTGTTAGTGTTGACAAACCACTTTTCGCACTTGTGTTGGTGCAGGAAACCACTTTTGCACTTGTATTAGTGTGGAAAAACCACTTTTCGCACTTGTGTTAGTGTTGAAAAACCACTTTTCGCACTTGTGTTAGTGTTGAAAAACCACTTTTCGCACTTGTGTTGGTGCAGGAAACCACTTTTTCACTTGTATTAGTGTGGAAAAAACACTTTTTGCACTTGTGATAGTGTTGAAAAACCACTTTTCGCACTTGTGTTAGTGTTGAAAAACCACTTTTCGCACTTGTGATAGTGTTGAAAAACCACTTTTCGCACTTGTGTTGGTGCAGGAAACCACTTTTACACTTGTATTAGTGTGGAAAAAACACTTTTTGCACTTGTGATAGTGTTGAAAAACCACTTTTTGCACTTGTGTTAGTGTTGAAAAAGTACTTTTCGCACTTGTGTTGGTGCAAGAAACCACTTTTGCACTTGTATTAGTGTGGAAAAACCACTTTTCGCACTTGTGTTAGTGTTGAAAAACCACTTTTCGCACTTGTGTTAGTGTTGAAAAACCACTTTTCGCACTTGTGTTAGTGTTGAAAAACTAGTTTTCGCACTTGTGTGAGTGTTGAAAAACCACTTTTCGCACTTGTGTTGGTGCAGGAAACCACTTTTGCACTTGTATTAGTGTGGAAAAAACACTTTTTGCACTTGTGATAGTGTTGAAAAACCACTTTTCGCACTTGTGTTAGTGTTGAAAAACCACTCTTCGCACTTGTGTTGGTGCAGGAAACCACTTTTGCACTTGTATTAGTGTGGAAAAACCACTTTTCGCACTTGTGTTAGTGTTGAAAAACCACTTTTCGCACTTGTGTTGGTGCAGGAAACCACTTTTGCACTTGTATTAGTGTGGAAAAAACACTTTTTGCACTTGTGATAGTGTTGAAAAACAAATTTTCGCACTTGTTTTAGTGTTGAAAAACCACTTTTCGCACTTGTGTTGGTGCAGGAAACCACTTTTGCACTTGTATTAGTGTGGAAAAATCACTTTTCGCACTTGTGTTAGTGTTGAAAAACCACTTTTCGCACTTGTGTTAGTGTTGAAAAACCACTTTTCACACTTGTGTTTGTGCAGGAAACCACTTTTGCACTTGTATTAGTGTGGAAAAATCACTTTTCGCACTTGTGTTAGTGTTGAAAAACCACTTTTCGCACTTGTGTTAGTGTTGAAAAACCAGTTTTCGCACTTGTGTTGGTGCAGGAAACCACTTTTGCACTTGTATTAGTGTGGAAAAACCACTTTTTGCACTTGTGATAGTGTTGAAAAACCACTTTTCGCACTTGTGTTAGTGTTGAAAAACCACTTTTCGCACTTGTGTTAGTGTTGAAAAACCACTTTTCGCACTTGTGTTGGTGCAGGAAACCACTTTTGCACTTGTATTAGTGTGGAAAAAACACTTTTTGCACTTGTGATAGTGTTGAAAAACCACTTTTCGCACATGTGTTAGTGTTGAAAAACCACTTTTCGCACTTGTGTTAGTGTTGAAAAACCACTTTTCACACATGTGTTAGTGTTGAAAAACCACTTTTCGCACTTGTGTTAGTGTTGAAAAACCACTTTTCGCACTTGTGTTAGTGTTGAAAAATCACTTTTCGCACTTGTGTTAGTGTTGAAAAACCACTTTTCGCACTTGTGTTAGTGTTGAAAAACCACTTTTCGCACTTGTGTTGGTGCAGGAAACCACTTTTGCACTTGTATTAGTGTGGAAAAAACACTTTTTGCACTTGTGATAGTGTTGAAAAACCACTTTTCGCACTTGTGTTAGTGTTGAAAAACCACTTTTCGCACATGTGTTAGTGTTGAAAAACCACTTTTCGCACTTGTGTTAGTGTTGAAAAACCACTTTTCACACATGTGTTAGTGTTGAAAAACCACTTTTCGCACTTGTGTTGGTGCAGGAAACCTCTTTTGCACTTGTATTAGTGTGGAAAAACCACTTTTCGCACTTGTGTTAGTGTTGAAAAACCACTTTTCGCACTTGTGTTAGTTTTGAAAAACTACTTTTCGCACTTGTGTTGGTGCAGGAAACCACTTTTGCACTTGTATTTAGTGTGGAAAAAACACTTTTTGCACTTGTGATAGTGTTGAAAAACCACTTTTCGCACTTGTGTTAGTGTTGAAAAACCACTTTTCGCACTTGTGTTGGTGCAGGAAACCACTTTTGCACTTGTATTAATGTGGAAAAACCACTTTTCGCACTTGTGTTAGTGTTGAAAAACCACTTTTCGCACTTGTGTTAGTGTTGAAAAACCACTTTTTGCACTTGTGTTAGTGTTGAAAAACCACTTTTCGCACTTGTGTTGGTGCAGGAAACCACTTTTGCACTTGTATTAGTGTGGAAAAAACACTTTTTGCACTTGTGATAGTGTTGAAAAACCACTTTTCGCACTTGGATTAGTGTTGAAAAAGCACTTTTCGCACTTGTGTTGGTGCAGGAAACCACTTTTGCACTTGTATTAGAGTGGAAAAACCACTTTTTGCACTTGTGTTAGTGTTGAAAAACCACTTTTCGCACTTGTGTTGGTGCAGGAAACCACTTTTGCACTTGTATTAGTGTGGAAAAAACACTTTTTGCACTTGTGATAGTGTTGAAAAACCACTTTTCGCACTTGTGTTAGTGTTGAAAAACGACTTTTCGCACTTGTGTTGGTGCAGGAAACCACTTCTGCACTTGTATTAGTGTGGAAAAAACACTTTTTGCACTTGTGATAGTGTTGAAAAACCACTTTTCTCACTTGTGTTCGTGTTGAAAAACCACTTTTCACATTTGTGTTAGTGTTGAAAAACCACTTTTCGCACTTGTGTTGGTGCAGGAAACCACTTTTGCACTTGTATTAGTGTGGCAAAACCACTTTTTGCACTTGTGATAGTGTTGAAAAACAACTTTTCGCAATTGTGTTAGTGTTGAAAAACCACTTTTCGCACATGTGTTAGTGTTGAAAAACCACTTTTAGCACTTGTGTTGGAGCAGGAATCCACTTTTGCACTTGTATTAGTGTGGAAAAAACACTTTTTGCACTTGTGATAGTGTTGAAAAACCACTTTTCGCACTTGTGTTAGTGTTGAAAAACCACTTTTCGCACTTGTGTTGGTGCAGGAAACCACTTTTGCACTTGTATTAGTGTGGAAAAACAACTTTTCGCACTTGTGTTAGTGTTGAAAAACCACTTTTCGCACTTGTGTTGGTGCAGGAAACCACTTTTGCACTTATATTAGTGTGGAAAAAACACTTTTTGCACTTGTGATAGTGTTGAAAAACCACTTTTCGCACTTGCGTTAGTGTTGAAAAACCACTTTTCGCACTTGTGTTGGTGCAGGAAACCACTTTTGCACTTGTATTAGTGTGGAAAAAAACACTTTTTGCACTTGTGATAGTGTTGAAAAACCACTTTTCGCACTTGTGTTAGTGTTGAAAAACCACTTTTCGCACTTGTGTTAGTGTTGAAAATCCGCTTTTCGCACTTGTGTTGGTGCAGTAAACCACTTTTGCACTTGTATTAGTGTGGAAAAACCACTTTTCGCACTTGTGTTAGTGTTGAAAAACCACTTTTCGCACTTGCGTTAGTGTTGAAAAACCACTTTTCGCACTTGTGTTGGTGCAGGAAACCACTTTTGCACTTGTATTAGTGTGGGAAAACCACTTTTCACACTTGTGTTAGTGTTGAAAAACCACTTTTCGCACTTGTGTTGGTGCAGGAATCCAGTTTTGCACTTGTATTAGTGTGGAAAAAAACACTTTTTGCACTTGTGATAGTGTTGAAAAACCACTTTTCACACTTGTGTTAATGTTGAAAAACCACTTTTCGCACTTGTGTTGGTGCAGGAAACCACTTTTGCACTTGTATTAGTGTGGAAAAAACACTTTTTGCACTTGTGTTGGTGCAGGAAACCACTTTTGCACTTGTATTAGTGTGGAAAAACCTCTTTTCGCACTTGTGTTAGTGTTGAAAAACCACTTTTTGCACTTGTGTTAGTGTTGAAAAACCACTTTTCGCACTTGTGTTAGTGTTGAAAAACTACTTTTCGCACTTGTGTTGGTGCAGGAAACCACTTTTACACTTGTATTAGTGTTGAAAAAACACTTTTTGCACTTGTGATAGTGTTGAAAAACCACTTTTTGCACTTGTGTTAGTGTTGAAAAACCACTTTTCGCACTTGTGTTGGTGCAGGAAACCACTTTTGCACTTGTATTAGTGTGGAAAAACCACTTTTCACACTTGTGTTAGTGTTGAAAAACCACTTTTCGCACTTGTGTTGGTGCAGGAAACGAGTTTTGCACTTGTATTAGTGTGGAAAAAACACTTTTTGCACTTGTGATAGTGTTGAAAAACCACTTTTCGCACTTGTGTTAGTGTTGAAAAACTACTTTTCGCACTTGTGTTGGTGCAGGAAACCACTTTTGCACTTGTATTAGTGTGGAAAAAACACTTTTTGCACTTGTGATAGTGTTGAAAAACCACTTTTCGCACTTGTGTTAGTGTTGAAAAACCACTTTTCGCACTTGTGTTAGTGTTGAAAAACCACTTTTCGCACTTGTGTTGGTGCAGGAAACCACTTTTGCACTTGTATTAGTGTGGAAAAAACACTTTTTGCACTTGTGATAGTGTTGAAAAACCACTTTTCGCACTTGTGTTAGTGTTGAAAAACCACTTTTCACACTTGTGTTGGTGCAGGAAACCACTTTTGCACTTGTATTAGTGTGGAAAAATCACTTTTCGCACTTGTGTTAGTGTTGAAAAACCACTTTTCGCACTTGTGTTAGTGTTGAAAAACCACTTTTCGCACTTGTGTTGGTGCAGGAAACCACTTTTGCACTTGTATTAGTGTGGAAAAACCACTTTTTGCACTTGTGATAGTGTTGAAAAACCACTTTTCGCACTTGGGTTAGTGTTGAAAAACCACTTTTCGCACTTGTGTTAGTGTTGAAAAACCACTTTTCGCACTTGTGTTGGTGCAGGAAACCACTTTTGCACTTGTATTAGTGTGGAAAAAACACTTTTTGCACTTGTGATAGTGTTGAAAAACCACTTTTCGCACTTGTGTTAGTGTTGAAAAACCACTTTTCGCACTTGTGTTAGTGTTGAAAAACCACTTTTCACACTTGTGTTGGTGCAGGAAACCACTTTTGCACTTGTATTAGTGTGGAAAAATCACTTTTCGCACTTGTGTTAGTGTTGAAAAACCACTTTTCGCACTTGCGTTAGTGTTGAAAAACCACTTTTCGCACTTGTGTTGGTGCAGGAAACCACTTTTGCACTTGTATTAGTGTGGGAAAACCACTTTTCACACTTGTGTTAGTGTTGAAAATCCACTTTTCGCACTTGTGTTGGTGCAGGAATCCAGTTTTGCACTTGTATTAGTGTGGAAAAAACACTTTTTGCACTTGTGATAGTGTTGAAAAACCACTTTTCACACTTGTGTTAATGTTGAAAAACCACTTTTCGCACTTGTGTTGGTGCAGGAAACCACTTTTGCACTTGTATTAGTGTGGAAAAAACACTTTTTGCACTTGTGTTGGTGCAGGAAACCACTTTTGCACTTGTATTAGTGTGGAAAAACCTCTTTTCGCACTTGTGTTAGTGTTGAAAAACCACTTTTTGCACTTGTGTTAGTGTTGAAAAACCACTTTTCGCACTTGTGTTAGTGTTGAAAAACTACTTTTCGCACTTGTGTTGGTGCAGGAAACCACTTTTACACTTGTATTAGTGTGGAAAAAACACTTTTTGCACTTGTGATAGTGTTGAAAAACCACTTTTTGCACTTGTGTTAGTGTTGAAAAACCACTTTTCGCACTTGTGTTGGTGCAGGAAACCACTTTTGCACTTGTATTAGTGTGGAAAAACCACTTTTCACACTTGTGTTAGTGTTGAAAAACCACTTTTCGCACTTGTGTTGGTGCAGGAAACGAGTTTTGCACTTGTATTAGTGTGGAAAAAACACTTTTTGCACTTGTGATAGTGTTGAAAAACCACTTTTCGCACTTGTGTTAGTGTTGAAAAACTACTTTTCGCACTTGTGTTGGTGCAGGAAACCACTTTTGCACTTGTATTAGTGTGGAAAAAACACTTTTTGCACTTGTGATAGTGTTGAAAAACCACTTTTCGCACTTGTGTTAGTGTTGAAAAACCACTTTTCGCACTTGTGTTAGTGTTGAAAAACCACTTTTCGCACTTGTGTTGGTGCAGGAAACCACTTTTGCACTTGTATTAGTGTGGAAAAAACACTTTTTGCACTTGTGATAGTGTTGAAAAACCACTTTTCGCACTTGTGTTAGTGTTGAAAAACCACTTTTCGCACTTGTGTTAGTGTTGAAAAACCACTTTTCACACTTGTGTTGGTGCAGGAAACCACTTTTGCACTTGTATTAGTGTGGAAAAATCACTTTTCGCACTTGTGTTAGTGTTGAAAAACCACTTTTCGCACTTGTGTTAGTGTTGAAAAACCACTTTTCGCACTTGTGTTGGTGCAGGAAACCACTTTTGCACTTGTATTAGTGTGGAAAAACCACTTTTTGCACTTGTGATAGTGTTGAAAAACCACTTTTCGCACTTGTGTTAGTGTTGAAAAACCACTTTTCGCACTTGTGTTAGTGTTGAAAAACCACTTTTCGCACTTGTGTTGGTGCAGGAAACCACTTTTGCACTTGTATTAGTGTGGAGAAAAACACTTTTTGCACTTGTGATAGTGTTGAAAAACCACTTTTCGCACTTGTGTTAGTGTTGAAAAACCACTTTTCACACTTGTGTTCGTGCAGGAAACCACTTTTGCACTTGTATTAGTGTGGAAAAATCACTTTTCGCACTTGTGTTAGTGTTGAAAAACCACTTTTCGCACTTGTGTTAGTGTTGAAAAACCACTTTTCGCACTTGTGTTGGTGCAGGAAACCACTTTTGCACTTGTATTAGTGTGGAAAAAACACTTTTTGCACTTGTGATAGTGTTGAAAAACCACTTTTCGCACTTGTGTTAGTGTTGAAAAACCACTTTTCGCACATGTGTTAGTGTTGAAAAACCACTTTTCGCACTTGTGTTAGTGTTGAAAAACCACTTTTCGCACATGTGTTAGTGTTGAAAAACCACTTTTCGCACTTGTGTTGGTGCAGGAAACCTCTTTTGCACTTGTATTAGTGTGGAAAAACCACTTTTCGCACTTGTGTTAGTGTTGAAAAACCACTTTTCGCACTTGTGTTAGTGTTGAAAAACCACTTTTCGCACTTGTGTTGGTGCAGGAAACCACTTTTGCACTTGTATTTAGTGTGGAAAAAACACTTTTTGCACTTGTGATAGTGTTGAAAAACCACTTTTCGCACTTGTGATAGTGTTGAAAAACCACTTTTTGCACTTGTGTTGGTGCAGGAAACCACTTTTGACCTTTGAATTAGTGTGGAAAAAACACTTTTTGCACTTGTGATAGTGTTGAAAAACCACTTTTCGCACTTGTGTTAGTGTTGAAAAAACACTTTTCGCACTTGTGTTGGTGCAGGAAACCACTTTTGCACTTGTATTAGTGTGGAAAAACCACTTTTCGCACTTGTGTTAGTGTTGAAAAACCACTTTTCGCACTTGTGTTAGTGTTGAAAAACCACTTTTTGCACTTGTGTTAGTGTTGAAAAACCACTTTTCGCACTTGTGTTGGTGCAGGAAACCACTTTTGCACTTGTATTAGTGTGGAAAAAACACTTTTTGCACTTGTGATAGTGTTGAAAAACCACTTTTCGCACTTGTATTAGTGTTGAAAAAGCACTTTTCGCACTTGTGTTGGTGCAGGAAACCACTTTTGCACTTGTATTAGTGTGGAAAACCACTTTTTGCACTTGTGTTAGTGTTGAAAAACCACTTTTCGCACTTGTGTTGGTGCAGGAAACCACTTTTGCACTTGTATTAGTGTGGAAAAAACACTTTTTGCACTTGTGATAGTGTTGAAAAACCACTTTTCGCACTTGTGTTAGTGTTGAAAAACCACTTTTCGCACTTGTGTTGGTGCAGGAAACCACTTCTGCACTTGTATTAGTGTGAAAAAACACTTTTTGCACTTGTGATAGTGTTGAAAAACCACTTTTCGCACTTGTGTTCGTGTTGAAAAACCACTTTTCACATTTGTGTTAGTGTTGAAAAACCACTTTTCGCACTTGTGTTGGTGCAGGAAACCACTTTTGCACTTGTATTAGTGTGGAAAAACCACTTTTTGCACTTGTGATAGTGTTGAAAAACCACTTTTCGCACTTGTGTTAGTGTTGAAAAACCACTTTTCGCACATGTGTTAGTGTTGAAAAACCACTTTTAGCACTTGTGTTGGTGCAGGAAACCACTTTTGCACTTGTATTAGTGTGGAAAAAACACTTTTTGCACTTGTGATAGTGTTGAAAAACCACTTTTCGCACTTGTGTTAGTGTTGAAAAACCACTTTTCGCACTTGTGTTGGTGCAGGAAACCACTTTTGCACTTGTATTAGTGTGGAAAAACAACTTTTCGCACTTGTGTTAGTGTTGAAAAACCACTTTTAGCACTTGTGTTGGTGCAGGAAACCACTTTTGCACTTGTATTAGTGTGGAAAAAACACTTTTTGCACTTGTGATAGTGTTGAAAAACCACTTTTCGCACTTGTGTTAGTGTTGAAAAACCACTTTTCGCACTTGTGTTGGTGCAGGAAACCACTTTTGCACTTGTATTAGTGTGGAAAAACAACTTTTCGCACTTGTGTTAGTGTTGAAAAACCACTTTTCGCACTTGTGTTGGTGCAGGAAACCACTTTTGCACTTATATTAGTGTGGAAAAAACACTTTTTGCACTTGTGATAGTGTTGAAAAACCACTTTTCGCACTTGCGTTAGTGTTGAAAAACCACTTTTCGCACTTGTGTTGGTGCAGGAAACCACTTTTGCACTTGTATTAGTGTGGAAAAAAACACTTTTTGCACTTGTGATAGTGTTGAAAAACCACTTTTCGCACTTGTGTTAGTGTTGAAAAACCACTTTTCGCACTTGTGTTAGTGTTGAAAATCCGCTTTTCGCACTTGTGTTGGTGCAGGAAACCACTTTTGCACTTGTATTGGTGTGGAAAAACCACTTTTCGCACTTGTGTTAGTGTTGAAAAACCACTTTTCGCACTTGCGTTAGTGTTGAAAAACCACTTTTCGCACATGTGTTGGTGCAGGAAACCACTTTTGCACTTGTATTAGTGTGGGAAAACCACTTTTCACACTTGTGTTAGTGTTGAAAAACCACTTTTCGCACTTGTGTTGGTGCAGGAATCCAGTTTTGCACTTGTATTAGTGTGGAAAAAACACTTTTTGCACTTGTGATAGTGTTGAAAAACCACTTTTCACACTTGTGTTAATGTTGAAAAACCACTTTTCGCACTTGTGTTGGTGCAGGAAACCACTTTTGCACTTGTATTAGTGTGGAAAAAACACTTTTTGCACTTGTGTTGGTGCAGGAAACCACTTTTGCACTTGTATTAGTGTGGAAAAACCTCTTTTCGCACTTGTGTTAGTGTTGAAAAACCACTTTTTGCACTTGTGTTAGTGTTGAAAAACCACTTTTCGCACTTGTGTTAGTGTTGAAAAACTACTTTTCGCACTTGTGTTGGTGCAGGAAACCACTTTTACACTTGTATTAGTGTGGAAAAAACACTTTTTGCACTTGTGATATTGTTGAAAAACCACTTTTTGCACTTGTGTTAGTGTTGAAAAACCACTTTTCGCACTTGTGTTGGTGCAGGAAACCACTTTTGCACTTGTATTAGTGTGGAAAAACCACTTTTCACACTTGTGTTAGTGTTGAAAAACCACTTTTCGCACTTGTGTTGGTGCAGGAAACGAGTTTTGCACTTGTATTAGTGTGAAAAAACACTTTTTGCACTTGTGATAGTGTTGAAAAACCACTTTTCGCACTTGTGTTCGTGTTGAAAAACCACTTTTCACATTTGTGTTAGTGTTGAAAAACCACTTTTCGCACTTGTGTTGGTGCAGGAAACCACTTTTGCACTTGTATTAGTGTGGAAAAACCACTTTTCGCACTTGTGTTAGTGTTGAAAAACCACTTTTCGCACTTGTGTTAGTGTTGAAAAACCACTTTTCGCACTTGTGTTGGTGCAGGAAACCACTTTTGCACTTGTATTAGTGTGGAAAAAACACTTTTTGCACTTGTGATAGTGTTGAAAAACCACTTTTCGCACTTGTGTTAGTGTTGAAAAACCACTTTTCGCACTTGTGTTAGTGTTGAAAAACCACTTTTCACACTTGTGTTGGTGCAGGAAACCACTTTTGCACTTGTATTAGTGTGGAAAAATCACTTTTCGCACTTGTGTTAGTGTTGAAAAACCACTTTTCGCACTTGTGTTAGTGTTGAAAAACCACTTTTCGCACTTGTGTTGGTGCAGGAAACCACTTTTGCACTTGTATTAGTGTGGAAAAACCACTTTTTGCACTTGTGATAGTGTTGAAAAACCACTTTTCGCACTTGTGTTAGTGTTGAAAAACCACTTTTCGCACTTGTGTTAGTGTTGAAAAACCACTTTTCGCACTTGTGTTGGTGCAGGAAACCACTTTTGCACTTGTATTAGTGTGGAGAAAAACACTTTTTGCACTTGTGATAGTGTTGAAAAACCACTTTTCGCACTTGTGTTAGTGTTGAAAAACCACTTTTCACACTTGTGTTCGTGCAGGAAACCACTTTTGCACTTGTATTAGTGTGGAAAAATCACTTTTCGCACTTGTGTTAGTGTTGAAAAACCACTTTTCGCACTTGTGTTAGTGTTGAAAAACCACTTTTCGCACTTGTGTTGGTGCAGGAAACCACTTTTGCACTTGTATTAGTGTGGAAAAAACACTTTTTGCACTTGTGATAGTGTTGAAAAACCACTTTTCGCACTTGTGTTAGTGTTGAAAAACCACTTTTCGCACATGTGTTAGTGTTGAAAAACCACTTTTCGCACTTGTGTTAGTGTTGAAAAACCACTTTTCGCACATGTGTTAGTGTTGAAAAACCACTTTTCGCACTTGTGTTGGTGCAGGAAACCTCTTTTGCACTTGTATTAGTGTGGAAAAACCACTTTTCGCACTTGTGTTAGTGTTGAAAAACCACTTTTCGCACTTGTGTTAGTGTTGAAAAACCACTTTTCGCACTTGTGTTGGTGCAGGAAACCACTTTTGCACTTGTATTTAGTGTGGAAAAAACACTTTTTGCACTTGTGATAGTGTTGAAAAACCACTTTTCGCACTTGTGATAGTGTTGAAAAACCACTTTTTGCACTTGTGTTGGTGCAGGAAACCACTTTTGACCTTTGAATTAGTGTGGAAAAAACACTTTTTGCACTTGTGATAGTGTTGAAAAACCACTTTTCGCACTTGTGTTAGTGTTGAAAAAACACTTTTCGCACTTGTGTTGGTGCAGGAAACCACTTTTGCACTTGTATTAGTGTGGAAAAACCACTTTTCGCACTTGTGTTAGTGTTGAAAAACCACTTTTCGCACTTGTGTTAGTGTTGAAAAACCACTTTTTGCACTTGTGTTAGTGTTGAAAAACCACTTTTCGCACTTGTGTTGGTGCAGGAAACCACTTTTGCACTTGTATTAGTGTGGAAAAAACACTTTTTGCACTTGTGATAGTGTTGAAAAACCACTTTTCGCACTTGTATTAGTGTTGAAAAAGCACTTTTCGCACTTGTGTTGGTGCAGGAAACCACTTTTGCACTTGTATTAGTGTGGAAAACCACTTTTTGCACTTGTGTTAGTGTTGAAAAACCACTTTTCGCACTTGTGTTGGTGCAGGAAACCACTTTTGCACTTGTATTAGTGTGGAAAAAACACTTTTTGCACTTGTGATAGTGTTGAAAAACCACTTTTCGCACTTGTGTTAGTGTTGAAAAACCACTTTTCGCACTTGTGTTGGTGCAGGAAACCACTTCTGCACTTGTATTAGTGTGAAAAAACACTTTTTGCACTTGTGATAGTGTTGAAAAACCACTTTTCGCACTTGTGTTCGTGTTGAAAAACCACTTTTCACATTTGTGTTAGTGTTGAAAAACCACTTTTCGCACTTGTGTTGGTGCAGGAAACCACTTTTGCACTTGTATTAGTGTGGAAAAACCACTTTTTGCACTTGTGATAGTGTTGAAAAACCACTTTTCGCACTTGTGTTAGTGTTGAAAAACCACTTTTCGCACATGTGTTAGTGTTGAAAAACCACTTTTAGCACTTGTGTTGGTGCAGGAAACCACTTTTGCACTTGTATTAGTGTGGAAAAAAACACTTTTTGCACTTGTGATAGTGTTGAAAAACCACTTTTCGCACTTGTGTTAGTGTTGAAAAACCACTTTTCGCACTTGTGTTGGTGCAGGAAACCACTTTTGCACTTGTATTAGTGTGGAAAAACAACTTTTCGCACTTGTGTTAGTGTTGAAAAACCACTTTTAGCACTTGTGTTGGTGCAGGAAACCACTTTTGCACTTGTATTAGTGTGGAAAAAACACTTTTTGCACTTGTGATAGTGTTGAAAAACCACTTTTCGCACTTGTGTTAGTGTTGAAAAACCACTTTTCGCACTTGTGTTGGTGCAGGAAACCACTTTTGCACTTGTATTAGTGTGGAAAAACAACTTTTCGCACTTGTGTTAGTGTTGAAAAACCACTTTTCGCACTTGTGTTGGTGCAGGAAACCACTTTTGCACTTATATTAGTGTGGAAAAAACACTTTTTGCACTTGTGATAGTGTTGAAAAACCACTTTTCGCACTTGCGTTAGTGTTGAAAAACCACTTTTCGCACTTGTGTTGGTGCAGGAAACCACTTTTGCACTTGTATTAGTGTGGAAAAAAACACTTTTTGCACTTGTGATAGTGTTGAAAAACCACTTTTCGCACTTGTGTTAGTGTTGAAAAACCACTTTTCGCACTTGTGTTAGTGTTGAAAATCCGCTTTTCGCACTTGTGTTGGTGCAGGAAACCACTTTTGCACTTGTATTGGTGTGGAAAAACCACTTTCGCACTTGTGTTAGTGTTGAAAAACCACTTTTCGCACTTGCGTTAGTGTTGAAAAACCACTTTTCGCACATGTGTTGGTGCAGGAAACCACTTTTGCACTTGTATTAGTGTGGGAAAACCACTTTTCACACTTGTGTTAGTGTTGAAAAACCACTTTTCGCACTTGTGTTGGTGCAGGAATCCAGTTTTGCACTTGTATTAGTGTGGAAAAAACACTTTTTGCACTTGTGATAGTGTTGAAAAACCACTTTTCACACTTGTGTTAATGTTGAAAAACCACTTTTCGCACTTGTGTTGGTGCAGGAAACCACTTTTGCACTTGTATTAGTGTGGAAAAAACACTTTTTGCACTTGTGTTGGTGCAGGAAACCACTTTTGCACTTGTATTAGTGTGGAAAAACCTCTTTTCGCACTTGTGTTAGTGTTGAAAAACCACTTTTTGCACTTGTGTTAGTGTTGAAAAACCACTTTTCGCACTTGTGTTAGTGTTGAAAAACTACTTTTCGCACTTGTGTTGGTGCAGGAAACCACTTTTACACTTGTATTAGTGTGGAAAAAACACTTTTTGCACTTGTGATATTGTTGAAAAACCACTTTTTGCACTTGTGTTAGTGTTGAAAAAACCACTTTTCGCACTTGTGTTGGTGCAGGAAACCACTTTTGCACTTGTATTAGTGTGGAAAAACCACTTTTCACACTTGTGTTAGTGTTGAAAAACCACTTTTCGCACTTGTGTTGGTGCAGGAAACGAGTTTTGCACTTGTATTAGTGTGGAAAAAACACTTTTTGCACTTGTGATAGTGTTGAAAAACCACTTTTCGCACTTGTGTTAGTGTTGAAAAACTACTTTTCGCACTTGTGTTGGTGCAGGAAACCACTTTTGCACTTGTATTAGTGTGGAAAAAACACTTTTTGCACTTGTGATAGTGTTGAAAAACCACTTTTCGCACTTGTGTTAGTGTTGAAAAACCACTTTTCGCACTTGTGTTAGTGTTGAAAAACCACTTTTCGCACTTGTGTTGGTGCAGGAAACCACTTTTGCACTTGTATTAGTGTGGAAAAAAACACTTTTTGCACTTGTGATAGTGTTGAAAAACCACTTTTCGCACTTGTGTTAGTGTTGAAAAACCACTTTTCACACTTGTGTTGGTGCAGGAAACCACTTTTGCACTTGTATTAGTGTGGAAAAATCACTTTTCGCACTTGTGTTAGTGTTGAAAAACCACTTTTCGCACTTGTGTTAGTGTTGAAAAACCACTTTTCGCACTTGTGTTGGTGCAGGAAACCACTTTTGCACTTGTATTAGTGTGGAAAAACCACTTTTTGCACTTGTGATAGTGTTGAAAAACCACTTTTCGCACTTGGGTTAGTGTTGAAAAACCACTTTTCGCACTTGTGTTAGTGTTGAAAAACCACTTTTCGCACTTGTGTTGGTGCAGGAAACCACTTTTGCACTTGTATTAGTGTGGAAAAAACACTTTTTGCACTTGTGATAGTGTTGAAAAACCACTTTTCGCACTTGTGTTAGTGTTGAAAAACCACTTTTCGCACTTGTGTTAGTGTTGAAAAACCACTTTTCACACTTGTGTTGGTGCAGGAAACCACTTTTGCACTTGTATTAGTGTGGAAAAATCACTTTTCGCACTTGTGTTAGTGTTGAAAAACCACTTTTCGCACTTGCGTTAGTGTTGAAAAACCACTTTTCGCACTTGTGTTGGTGCAGGAAACCACTTTTGCACTTGTATTAGTGTGGGAAAACCACTTTTCACACTTGTGTTAGTGTTGAAAAACCACTTTTCGCACTTGTGTTGGTGCAGGAATCCAGTTTTGCACTTGTATTAGTGTGGAAAAAACACTTTTTGCACTTGTGATAGTGTTGAAAAACCACTTTTCACACTTGTGTTAATGTTGAAAAACCACTTTTCGCACTTGTGTTGGTGCAGGAAACCACTTTTGCACTTGTATTAGTGTGGAAAAAACACTTTTTGCACTTGTGTTGGTGCAGGAAACCACTTTTGCACTTGTATTAGTGTGGAAAAACCTCTTTCGCCACTTGTGTTAGTGTTGAAAAACCACTTTTTGCACTTGTGTTAGTGTTGAAAAACCACTTTTCGCACTTGTGTTAGTGTTGAAAAACTACTTTTCGCACTTGTGTTGGTGCAGGAAACCACTTTTACACTTGTATTAGTGTGGAAAAAGCACTTTTTGCACTTGTGATAGTGTTGAAAAACCACTTTTTGCACTTGTGTTAGTGTTGAAAAACCACTTTTCGCACTTGTGTTGGTGCAGGAAACCACTTTTGCACTTGTATTAGTGTGGAAAAACCACTTTTCACACTTGTGTTAGTGTTGAAAAACCACTTTTCGCACTTGTGTTGGTGCAGGAAACGAGTTTTGCACTTGTATTAGTGTGGAAAAAACACTTTTTGCACTTGTGATAGTGTTGAAAAACCACTTTTCGCACTTGTGTTAGTGTTGAAAAACTACTTTTCGCACTTGTGTTGGTGCAGGAAACCACTTTTGCACTTGTATTAGCTGTGGAAAAAACACTTTTTGCACTTGTGATAGTGTTGAAAACCACTTTTCGCACTTGTGTTAGTGTTGAAAAACCACTTTTCGCACTTGTGTTAGTGTTGAAAAACCACTTTTCGCACTTGTGTTGGTGCAGGAAACCACTTTTGCACTTGTATTAGTGTGGAAAAAACACTTTTTGCACTTGTGATAGTGTTGAAAAACCACTTTTCGCACTTGTGTTAGTGTTGAAAAACCACTTTTCACACTTGTGTTGGTGCAGGAAACCACTTTTGCACTTGTATTAGTGTGGAAAAATCACTTTTCGCACTTGTGTTAGTGTTGAAAAACCACTTTTCGCACTTGTGTTAGTGTTGAAAAACCACTTTTCGCACTTGTGTTGGTGCAGGAAACCACTTTTGCACTTGTATTAGTGTGGAAAAACCACTTTTTGCACTTGTGATAGTGTTGAAAAACCACTTTTCGCGACTTGTGTTAGTGTTGAAAAACCACTTTTCGCACTTGTGTTAGTGTTGAAAAACCACTTTTCGCACTTGTGTTGGTGCAGGAAACCACTTTTGCACTTGTATTAGTGTGGAAAAAACACTTTTTGCACTTGTGATAGTGTTGAAAAACCACTTTTCGCACTTGTGTTAGTGTTGAAAAACCACTTTTCGCACTTGTGTTAGTGTTGAAAAACCACTTTTCACACTTGTGTTGGTGCAGGAAACCACTTTTGCACTTGTATTAGTGTGGAAAATCACTTTCACTTGTGTTAGTGTTGAAAAACCACTTTTCGCACTTGTGTTAGTGTTGAAAAACCACTTTTCGCACTTGTGTTGGTGCAGGAAACCACTTTTGCACTTGTATTAGTGTGGAAAAACCACTTTTTGCACTTGTGATAGTGTTGAAAAACCACTTTTCGCACTTGTGTTAGTGTTGAAAAACCACTTTTCGCACTTGTGTTAGTGTTGAAAAACCACTTTTCGCACTTGTGTTGGTGCAGGAAACCACTTTTGCACTTGTATTAGTGTGGAGAAAAACACTTTTTGCACTTGTGATAGTGTTGAAAAACCACTTTTCGCACTTGTGTTAGTGTTGAAAAACCACTTTTCACACTTGTGTTCGTGCAGGAAACCACTTTTGCACTTGTATTAGTGTGGAAAAATCACTTTTCGCACTTGTGTTAGTGTTGAAAAACCACTTTTCGCACTTGTGTTAGTGTTGAAAAACCACTTTTCGCACTTGTGTTGGTGCAGGAAACCACTTTTGCACTTGTATTAGTGTGGAAAAAACACTTTTTGCACTTGTGATAGTGTTGAAAAACCACTTTTCGCACTTGTGTTAGTGTTGAAAAACCACTTTTCGCACATGTGTTAGTGTTGAAAACCACTTTTCGCACTTGTGTTAGTGTTGAAAAACCACTTTTCGCACATGTGTTAGTGTTGAAAAACCACTTTTCGCACTTGTGTTGGTGCAGGAAACCTCTTTTGCACTTGTATTAGTGTGGAAAAACCACTTTTCGCACTTGTGTTAGTGTTGAAAAACCACTTTTCGCACTTGTGTTAGTGTTGAAAAACCACTTTTCGCACTTGTGTTGGTGCAGGAAACCACTTTTGCACTTGTATTTAGTGTGGAAAAAACACTTTTTGCACTTGTGATAGTGTTGAAAAACCACTTTTCGCACTTGTGATAGTGTTGAAAAACCACTTTTCGCACTTGTGTTGGTGCAGGAAACCACTTCTGCACTTGTATTAGTGTGGAAAAAACACTTTTTGCACTTGTGATAGTGTTGAAAAACCACTTTTCGCACTTGTGTTCGTGTTGAAAAACCACTTTTCACATTGTGTTAGTGTTGAAAAACCACTTTTCGCACTTGTGTTGGTGCAGGAAACCACTTTTGCACTTGTATTAGTGTGGAAAAACCACTTTTGCACTTGTGATAGTGTTGAAAAACCACTTTTCGCACTTGTGTTAGTGTTGAAAAACCACTTTCGCACATGTGTTAGTGTTGAAAAACCACTTTTAGCACTTGTGTTGGTGCAGGAAACCACTTTTGCACTTGTATTAGTGTGGAAAAAACACTTTTTGCACTTGTGATAGTGTTGAAAAACCACTTTTCGCACTTGTGTTAGTGTTGAAAAACCACTTTTCGCACTTGTGTTGGTGCAGGAAACCACTTTTGCACTTGTATTAGTGTGGAAAAACAACTTTTCGCACTTGTGTTAGTGTTGAAAAACCACTTTTAGCACTTGTGTTGGTGCAGGAAACCACTTTTGCACTTGTATTAGTGTGGAAAAACACTTTTTGCACTTGTGATAGTGTTGAAAAACCACTTTTCGCACTTGTGTTAGTGTTGAAAAACCACTTTTCGCACTTGTGTTGGTGCAGGAAACCACTTTTGCACTTGTATTAGTGTGGAAAAACAACTTTTCGCACTTGTGTTAGTGTTGAAAAACCACTTTTCGCACTTGTGTTGGTGCAGGAAACCACTTTTGCACTTATATTAGTGTGGAAAAAACACTTTTTGCACTTGTGATAGTGTTGAAAAACCACTTTTCGCACTTGCGTTAGTGTTGAAAAACCACTTTTCGCACTTGTGTTGGTGCAGGAAACCACTTTTGCACTTGTATTAGTGTGGAAAAAAACCACTTTTGCACTTGTGATAGTGTTGAAAAACCACTTTTCGCACTTGTGTTAGTGTTGAAAACCACTTTCGCACTTGTGTTAGTGTTGAAAATCCGCTTTTCGCACTTGTGTTGGTGCAGGAAACCACTTTTGCACTTGTATTAGTGTGAAAAACCACTTTTCGCACTTGTGTTAGTGTTGAAAAACCACTTTTCGCACTTGCGTTAGTGTTGTTAGTGTTGAAAAACCACTTTTCGCACTTGTGTTGGTGCAGGAAACCACTTTTGCACTTATATTAGTGTGGAAAAAACACTTTTTGCACTTGTGATAGTGTTGAAAAACCACTTTTCGCACTTGTGTTAGTGTTGAAAAACCACTTTTCGCACTTGTGTTGGTGCAGGAAACCACTTTTGCACTTGTATTAGTGTGGAAAAAACACTTTTTGCACTTGTGATAGTGTTGAAAAACCACTTTTGGCACTTGTGTTAGTGTTGAAAAACCACTTTTCGCACTTGTGTTAGTGTTGAAAAACCACTTTTCGCACTTGTGTTAGTGTTGAAAATCCGCTTTTCGCACTTGTGTTGGTGCAGGAAACCACTTTTGCACTTGTATTAGTGTGGAAAAACCACTTTTCGCACTTGTGTTAGTGTTGAAAAACCACTTTTCGCACTTGCGTTAGTGTTGAAAAACCCCTTTTCGCACTTGTGTTGGTGCAGGAAACCACTTTTGCACTTGTATTAGTGTGGAAAAAACACTCTTTGCACTTGTGATAGTGTTGAAAAACCACTTTTCGCACTTGTGTTAGTGTTGAAAAACCACTTTTTGCACTTGTGTTAGTGTTGAAAAACCACTTTTCGCACTTGTGTTAGTTTTGAAAAACTACTTTTCGCACTTGTGTTGGTGCAGGAAACCACTTTTGCACTTGTATTAGTGTGGAAAAAACACTTTTTGCACTTGTGATAGTGTTGAAAAACCACTTTTTGCACTTGTGTTAGTGTTGAAAAACCACTTTTCGCACTTGTGTTGGTGCAGGAAACCACTTTTGCACTTGTATTAGTGTGGAAAAAACACTTTTCACACTTGTGTTAGTGTTGAAAAACCACTTTTCGCACTTGTGTTGGTGCAGGAAACCACTTTTGCACTTGTATTAGTGTGGAAAAAACACTTTTTGCACTTGTGATAGTGTTGAAAAACCACTTTTCGCACTTGTGTTAGTGTTGAAAAACCACTTTTCGCACTTGTGTTGGTGCAGGAAACCACTTTTGCACTTGTATTAGTGTGGAAAAAACACTTTTTGCACTTGTGATAGTGTTGAAAAACCACTTTTCGCACTTGTGTTAGTGTTGAAAAACCACTTTTCGCACTTGTGTTAGTGTTGAAAAACCACTTTTCGCACTTGTGTTGGTGCAGGAAACCACTTTTGCCCTTGTATTAGTGTGGAAAAAACACTTTTTGCACTTGTGATAGTGTTGAAAAACCACTTTTCGCACTTGTGTTAGTGTTGAAAAACCACTTTTCACACTTGTGTTGGTGCAGGAAACCACTTTTGCACTTGTATTAGTGTGGAAAAATCACTTTTCGCACTTGTGTTAGTGTTGAAAAACCACTTTTCGCACTTGTGTTAGTGTTGAAAAACCACTTTTCGCACTTGTGTTCGTGCAGGAAATCACTTTTGCACTTGTATTAGTGTGGAAAAACCACCTTTTGCACTTGTGATAGTGTTGAAAAACCACTTTTCGCACTTGTGTTAGTGTTGAAAAACCACTTTTCGCACTTGTGTTAGTGTTGAAAAACCACTTTTCGCACTTGTGTTGGTGCAGGAAACCACTTTTGCACTTGTATTAGTGTGGAAAAACAACTTTTCGCACTTGTGTTGGTGCAGGAAACCACTTTTGCACTTATATTAGTGTGGAAAAAACACTTTTTGCACTTGTGATAGTGTTGAAAAACCACTTTTCACACTTGCGTTAGTGTTGAAAAACCACTTTTCGCACTTGTGTTGGTGCAGGAAACCACTTTTGCACTTGTATTAGTGTGGAAAAAAACACTTTTTGCACTTGTGATAGTGTTGAAAAACCACTTTTCGCACTTGTGTTAGTGTTGAAAAACCACTTTTCGCACTTGTGTTAGTGTTGAAAATCCGCTTTTCGCACTTGTGTTGGTGCAGGAAACCACTTTTGCACTTGTATTAGTGTGGAAAAACCACTTTTCGCACTTGTGTTAGTGTTGAAAAACCACTTTTCGCACTTGCGTTAGTGTTGAAAAACCACTTTTCGCACTTGTGTTGGTGCAGGAAACCACTTTTGCACTTGTATTAGTGTGGAAAAACCACTTTTCACACTTGTGTTAGTGTTGAAAAACCACTTTTCGCACTTGTGTTGGTGCAGGAATCCAGTTTTGCACTTGTATTAGTGTGGAAAAAACACTTTTTGCACTTGTGATAGTGTTGAAAAACCACTTTTCACACTTGTGTTAGTGTTGAAAAACCACTTTTCGCACTTGTGTTGGTGCAGGAAACCACTTTTGCACTTGTATTAGTGTGGAAAAAACACTTTTTGCACTTGTGTTGGTGCAGGAAACCACTTTTGCACTTGTATTAGTGTGGAAAAACCTCTTTTCGCACTTGTGTTAGTGTTGAAAAACCACTTTTTGCACTTGTGTTAGTGTTGAAAAACCACTTTTCGCACTTGTGTTAGTGTTGAAAAACTACTTTTCGCACTTGTGTTGGTGCAGGAAACCACTTTTACACTTGTATTAGTGTGGAAAAAACACTTTTTGCACTTGTGATAGTGTTGAAAAACCACTTTTTGCACTTGTGTTAGTGTTGAAAAACCACTTTTCGCACTTGTGTTGGTGCAGGAAACCACTTTTGCACTTGTATTAGTGTGGAAAAACCACTTTTCACACTTGTGTTAGTGTTGAAAAACCACTTTTCGCACTTGTGTTGGTGCAGGAAACGAGTTTTGCACTTGTATTAGTGTGGAAAAAACACTTTTTGCACTTGTGATAGTGTTGAAAAACCACTTTTCGCACTTGTGTTAGTGTTGAAAAACCACTTTTCGCACTTGTGTTGGTGCAGGAAACCACTTTTGCACTTGTATTAGTGTGGAAAAAACACTTTTTGCACTTGTGATAGTGTTGAAAAACCACTTTTCGCACTTGTGTTAGTGTTGAAAAACCACTTTTCGCACTTGTGTTAGTGTTGAAAAACCACTTTTCGCACTTGTGTTGGTGCAGGAAACCACTTTTGCACTTGTATTAGTGTGGAAAAAACACTTTTTGCACTTGTGATAGTGTTGAAAAACCACTTTTCGCACTTGTGTTAGTGTTGAAAAACCACTTTTCACACTTGTGTTGGTGCAGGAAACCACTTTTGCACTTGTATTAGTGTGGAAAAATCACTTTTCGCACTTGTGTTAGTGTTGAAAAACCACTTTTCGCACTTGTGTTAGTGTTGAAAAACCACTTTTCGCACTTGTGTTGGTGCAGGAAACCACTTTTGCACTTGTATTAGTGTGGAAAAACCACTTTTTGCACTTGTGATAGTGTTGAAAAACCACTTTTCGCACTTGTGTTAGTGTTGAAAAACCACTTTTCGCACTTGTGTTAGTGTTGAAAAACCACTTTTCGCACTTGTGTTGGTGCAGGAAACCACTTTTGCACTTGTATTAGTGTGGAAAAAACACTTTTTGCACTTGTGATAGTGTTGAAAAACCACTTTTCGCACTTGTGTTAGTGTTGAAAAACCACTTTTCGCACTTGTGTTAGTGTTGAAAAACCACTTTTCACACTTGTGTTGGTGCAGGAAACCACTTTTGCACTTGTATTAGTGTGGAAAAATCACTTTTCGCACTTGTGTTAGTGTTGAAAAACCACTTTTCGCACTTGTGTTAGTGTTGAAAAACCACTTTTCGCACTTGTGTTGGTGCAGGAAACCACTTTTGCACTTGTATTAGTGTGGAAAAACCACTTTTTGCACTTGTGATAGTGTTGAAAAACCACTTTTCGCACTTGTGTTAGTGTTGAAAAACCACTTTTCGCACTTGTGTTAGTGTTGAAAAACCACTTTTCGCACTTGTGTTGGTGCAGGAAACCACTTTTGCACTTGTATTAGTGTGGAGAAAAACACTTTTTGCACTTGTGATAGTGTTGAAAAACCACTTTTCGCACTTGTGTTAGTGTTGAAAAACCACTTTTCACACTTGTGTTCGTGCAGGAAACCACTTTTGCACTTGTATTTAGTGTGGAAAAATCACTTTTCGCACTTGTGTTAGTGTTGAAAAACCACTTTTCGCACTTGTGTTAGTGTTGAAAAACCACTTTTCGCACTTGTGTTGGTGCAGGAAACCACTTTTGCACTTGTATTAGTGTGGAAAAAACACTTTTTGCACTTGTGATAGTGTTGAAAAACCACTTTTCGCACTTGTGTTAGTGTTGAAAAATCACTTTTCGCACTTGTGTTAGTGTTGAAAAACCACTTTTCGCACTTGTGTTGGTGCAGGAAACCACTTTTGCACTTGTATTAGTGTGGAAAAAACACTTTTTGCACTTGTGATAGTGTTGAAAAACCACTTTTCGCACTTGTGTTAGTGTTGAAAAACCACTTTTCGCACATGTGTTAGTGTTGAAAAACCACTTTTCGCACTTGTGTTAGTGTTGAAAAACCACTTTTCGCACATGTGTTAGTGTTGAAAAACCACTTTTCGCACTTGTGTTGGTGCAGGAAACCTCTTTTGCACTTGTATTAGTGTGGAAAAACCACTTTTCGCACTTGTGTTAGTGTTGAAAAACCACTTTTCGCACTTGTGTTAGTGTTGAAAAACCACTTTTTGCACTTGTGTTGGTGCAGGAAACCACTTTTGCACTTGTATTTAGTGTGGAAAAAACACTTTTTGCACTTGTGATAGTGTTGAAAAACCACTTTTCGCACTTGTGATAGTGTTGAAAAACCACTTTTTGCACTTGTGTTGGTGCAGGAAACCACTTTTGACCTTTGAATTAGTGTGGAAAAAACACTTTTTGCACTTGTGATAGTGTTGAAAAACCACTTTTCGCACTTGTGTTAGTGTTGAAAAAACACTTTTCGCACTTGTGTTGGTGCAGGAAACCACTTTTGCACTTGTATTAGTGTGGAAAAACCACTTTTCGCACTTGTGTTAGTGTTGAAAAACCACTTTTCGCACTTGTGTTAGTGTTGAAAAACCACTTTTTGCACTTGTGTTAGTGTTGAAAAACCACTTTTCGCACTTGTGTTGGTGCAGGAAACCACTTTTGCACTTGTATTAGTGTGGAAAAAACACTTTTTGCACTTGTGATAGTGTTGAAAAACCACTTTTCGCACTTGTATTAGTGTTGAAAAAGCACTTTTCGCACTTGTGTTGGTGCAGGAAACCACTTTTGCACTTATATTAGTGTGGAAAACCACTTTTTGCACTTGTGTTAGTGTTGAAAAACCACTTTTCGCACTTGTGTTGGTGCAGGAAACCACTTTTGCACTTGTATTAGTGTGGAAAAAACACTTTTTGCACTTGTGATAGTGTTGAAAAACCACTTTTCGCACTTGTGTTAGTGTTGAAAAACCACTTTTCGCACTTGTGTTGGTGCAGGAAACCACTTCTGCACTTGTATTAGTGTGGAAAAAACACTTTTTGCACTTGTGATAGTGTTGAAAAACCACTTTTCGCACTTGTGTTCGTGTTGAAAAACCACTTTTCACATTTGTGTTAGTGTTGAAAAACCACTTTTCGCACTTGTGTTGGTGCAGGAAACCACTTTTGCACTTGTATTAGTGTGGAAAAAACACTTTTTGCACTTGTGATAGTGTTGAAAAACCACTTTTCGCACTTGTGTTAGTGTTGAAAAACCACTTTTCGCACTTGTGTTAGTGTTGAAAAACCACTTTTCGCACTTGTGTTGGTGCAGGAAACCACTTTTGCCCTTGTATTAGTGTGGAAAAAACACTTTTTGCACTTGTGATAGTGTTGAAAAACCACTTTTCGCACTTGTGTTAGTGTTGAAAAACCACTTTTCACACTTGTGTTGGTGCAGGAAACCACTTTTGCACTTGTATTAGTGTGGAAAAATCACTTTTCGCACTTGTGTTAGTGTTGAAAAACCACTTTTCGCACTTGTGTTAGTGTTGAAAAACCACTTTTCGCACTTGTGTTGGTGCAGGAAATCACTTTTGCACTTGTATTAGTGTGGAAAAACCACCTTTTGCACTTGTGATAGTGTTGAAAAACCACTTTTCGCACTTGTGTTAGTGTTGAAAAACCACTTTTCGCACTTGTGTTAGTGTTGAAAAACCACTTTTCGCACTTGTGTTGGTGCAGGAAACCACTTTTGCACTTGTATTAGTGTGGAAAAACAACTTTTCGCACTTGTGTTGGTGCAGGAAACCACTTTTGCACTTATATTAGTGTGGAAAAAACACTTTTTGCACTTGTGATAGTGTTGAAAAACCACTTTTCGCACTTGCGTTAGTGTTGAAAAACCACTTTTCGCACTTGTGTTGGTGCAGGAAACCACTTTTGCACTTGTATTAGTGTGGAAAAAAACACTTTTTGCACTTGTGATAGTGTTGAAAAACCACTTTTCGCACTTGTGTTAGTGTTGAAAAACCACTTTTCGCACTTGTGTTAGTGTTGAAAATCCGCTTTTCGCACTTGTGTTGGTGCAGGAAACCACTTTTGCACTTGTATTAGTGTGGAAAAACCACTTTTCGCACTTGTGTTAGTGTTGAAAAACCACTTTTCGCACTTGCGTTAGTGTTGAAAAACCACTTTTCGCACTTGTGTTGGTGCAGGAAACCACTTTTGCACTTGTATTAGTGTGGAAAAACCACTTTTCACACTTGTGTTAGTGTTGAAAAACCACTTTTCGCACTTGTGTTGGTGCAGGAATCCAGTTTTGCACTTGTATTAGTGTGGAAAAAACACTTTTTGCACTTGTGATAGTGTTGAAAAACCACTTTTCACACTTGTGTTAGTGTTGAAAAACCACTTTTCGCACTTGTGTTGGTGCAGGAAACCACTTTTGCACTTGTATTAGTGTGGAAAAAACACTTTTTGCACTTGTGTTGGTGCAGGAAACCACTTTTGCACTTGTATTAGTGTGGAAAAACCTCTTTTCGCACTTGTGTTAGTGTTGAAAAACCACTTTTTGCACTTGTGTTAGTGTTGAAAAACCACTTTTCGCACTTGTGTTAGTGTTGAAAAACTACTTTTCGCACTTGTGTTGGTGCAGGAAACCACTTTTACACTTGTATTAGTGTGGAAAAAACACTTTTTGCACTTGTGATAGTGTTGAAAAACCACTTTTTGCACTTGTGTTAGTGTTGAAAAACCACTTTTCGCACTTGTGTTGGTGCAGGAAACCACTTTTGCACTTGTATTAGTGTGGAAAAACCACTTTTCACACTTGTGTTAGTGTTGAAAAACCACTTTTCGCACTTGTGTTGGTGCAGGAAACGAGTTTTGCACTTGTATTAGTGTGGAAAAAACACTTTTTGCACTTGTGATAGTGTTGAAAAACCACATTTCGCACTTGTGTTAGTGTTGAAAAACCACTTTTCGCACTTGTGTTGGTGCAGGAAACCACTTTTGCACTTGTATTAGTGTGGAAAAAACACTTTTTGCACTTGTGATAGTGTTGAAAAACCACTTTTCGCACTTGTGTTAGTGTTGAAAAACCACTTTTCGCACTTGTGTTAGTGTTGAAAAACCACTTTTCGCACTTGTGTTGGTGCAGGAAACCACTTTTGCACTTGTATTAGTGTGGAAAAAACACTTTTTGCACTTGTGATAGTGTTGAAAAACCACTTTTCGCACTTGTGTTAGTGTTGAAAAACCACTTTTCGCACTTGTGTTAGTGTTGAAAAACCACTTTTCACACTTGTGTTGGTGCAGGAAACCACTTTTGCACTTGTATTAGTGTGGAAAAATCACTTTTCGCACTTGTGTTAGTGTTGAAAAACCACTTTTCGCACTTGTGTTAGTGTTGAAAAACCACTTTTCGCACTTGTGTTGGTGCAGGAAACCACTTTTGCACTTGTATTAGTGTGGAAAAACCACTTTTTGCACTTGTGATAGTGTTGAAAAACCACTTTTCGCACTTGTGTTAGTGTTGAAAAACCACTTTTCGCACTTGTGTTAGTGTTGAAAAACCACTTTTCGCACTTGTGTTGGTGCAGGAAACCACTTTTGCACTTGTATTAGTGTGGAGAAAAACACTTTTTGCACTTGTGATAGTGTTGAAAAACCACTTTTCGCACTTGTGTTAGTGTTGAAAAACCACTTTTCACACTTGTGTTCGTGCAGGAAACCACTTTTGCACTTGTATTAGTGTGGAAAAATCACTTTTCGCACTTGTGTTAGTGTTGAAAAACCACTTTTCGCACTTGTGTTAGTGTTGAAAAACCACTTTTCGCACTTGTGTTGGTGCAGGAAACCACTTTTGCACTTGTATTAGTGTGGAAAAAACACTTTTTGCACTTGTGATAGTGTTGAAAAACCACTTTTCGCACTTGTGTTAGTGTTGAAAAATCACTTTTCGCACTTGTGTTAGTGTTGAAAAACCACTTTTCGCACTTGTGTTGGTGCAGGAAACCACTTTTGCACTTGTATTAGTGTGGAAAAAACACTTTTTGCACTTGTGATAGTGTTGAAAAACCACTTTTCGCACTTGTGTTAGTGTTGAAAAACCACTTTTCGCACATGTGTTAGTGTTGAAAAACCACTTTTCGCACTTGTGTTAGTGTTGAAAAACCACTTTTCGCACATGTGTTAGTGTTGAAAAACCACTTTTCGCACTTGTGTTGGTGCAGGAAACCTCTTTTGCACTTGTATTAGTGTGGAAAAACCACTTTTCGCACTTGTGTTAGTGTTGAAAAACCACTTTTTGCACTTGTGTTGGTGCAGGAAACCACTTTTGCACTTGTATTTAGTGTGGAAAAAACACTTTTTGCACTTGTGATAGTGTTGAAAAACCACTTTTCGCACTTGTGATAGTGTTGAAAAACCACTTTTTGCACTTGTGTTGGTGCAGGAAACCACTTTTGACCTTTGAATTAGTGTGGAAAAAACACTTTTTGCACTTGTGATAGTGTTGAAAAACCACTTTTCGCACTTGTGTTAGTGTTGAAAAAACACTTTTCGCACTTGTGTTGGTGCAGGAAACCACTTTTGCACTTGTATTAGTGTGGAAAAACCACTTTTCGCACTTGTGTTAGCGTTGAAAAACCACTTTTCGCACTTGTGTTAGTGTTGAAAAACCACTTTTTGCACTTGTGTTAGTGTTGAAAAACCACTTTTCGCACTGGTGTTGGTGCAGGAAACCACTTTTGCACTTGTATTAGTGTGGAAAAAACACTTTTTGCACTTGTGATAGTGTTGAAAAACCACTTTTCGCACTTGTATTAGTGTTGAAAAAGCACTTTTCGCACTTGTGTTGGTGCAGGAAACCACTTTTGCACTTATATTAGTGTGGAAAACCACTTTTTGCACTTGTGTTAGTGTTGAAAAACCACTTTTTGCACTTGTGTTGGTGCAGGAAACCACTTTTGCACTTATATTAGTGTGGAAAAAACACTTTTTGCACTTGTGATAGTGTTGAAAAACCACTTTTCGCACTTGTGTTAGTGTTGAAAAACCACTTTTCGCACTTGTGTTGGTGCAGGAAACCACTTCTGCACTTGTATTAGTGTGGAAAAAACACTTTTTGCACTTGTGATAGTGTTGAAAAACCACTTTTCGCACTTGTGTTCGTGTTGAAAAACCACTTTTCACATTTGTGTTAGTGTTGAAAAACCACTTTTCGCACTTGTGTTGGTGCAGGAAACCACTTTTGCACTTGTATTAGTGTGGAAAAACCACTTTTTGCACTTGTGATAGTGTTGAAAAACCACTTTTCGCACTTGTGTTAGTGTTGAAAAACCACTTTTCGCACATGTGTTAGTGTTGAAAAACCACTTTTAGCACTTGTGTTGGTGCAGGAAACCACTTTTGCACTTGTATTAGTGTGGAAAAAACACTTTTTGCACTTGTGATAGTGTTGAAAAACCACTTTTCGCACTTGTGTTAGTGTTGAAAAACCACTTTTCGCACTTGTGTTGGTGCAGGAAACCACTTTTGCACTTGTATTAGTGTGGAAAAACAACTTTTCGCACTTGTGTTAGTGTTGAAAAACCACTTTTCGCACTTGTGTTGGTGCAGGAAACCACTTTTGCACTTATATTAGTGTGGAAAAAACACTTTTTGCACTTGTGATAGTGTTGAAAAACCACTTTTCGCACTTGTGTTAGTGTTGAAAAACCACTTTTCGCACTTGTGTTGGTGCAGGAAACCACTTTTGCACTTGTATTAGTGTGGAAAAAACACTTTTTGCACTTGCGATAGTGTTGAAAAACCACTTTTGGCACTTGTGTTAGTGTTGAAAAACCACTTTTCGCACTTGTGTTAGTGTTGAAAAACCACTTTTCGCACTTGTGTTAGTGTTGAAAATCCGCTTTTCGCACTTGTGTTGGTGCAGGAAACCACTTTTGCACTTGTATTAGTGTGGAAAAACCACTTTTCGCACTTGTGTTAGTGTTGAAAAACCACTTTTCGCACTTGCGTTAGTGTTGAAAAACCCCTTTTCGCACTTGTGTTGGTGCAGGAAACCACTTTTGCACTTGTATTAGTGTGGAAAAAACACTCTTTGCACTTGTGATAGTGTTGAAAAACCACTTTTCGCACTTGTGTTAGTGTTGAAAAACCACTTTTTGCACTTGTGTTAGTGTTGAAAAACCACTTTTCGCACTTGTGTTAGTTTTGAAAAACTACTTTTCGCACTTGTGTTGGTGCAGGAAACCACTTTTGCACTTGTATTAGTGTGGAAAAAACACTTTTTGCACTTGTGATAGTGTTGAAAAACCACTTTTTGCACTTGTGTTAGTGTTGAAAAACCACTTTTCGCACTTGTGTTGGTGCAGGAAACCACTTTTGCACTTGTATTAGTGTGGAAAAACCACTTTTCACACTTGTGTTAGTGTTGAAAAACCACTTTTCGCACTTGTGTTGGTGCAGGAAACGAGTTTTGCACTTGTATTGGTGTGGAAAAAAACACTTTTTGCACTTGTGATAGTGTTGAAAAACCACTTTTCGCACTTGTGTTAGTGTTGAAAAACCACTTTTCGCACTTGTGTTGGTGCAGGAAACCACTTTTGCACTTGTATTAGTGTGGAAAAAACACTTTTTGCACTTGTGATAGTGTTGAAAAACCACTTTTCGCACTTGTGTTAGTGTTGAAAAACCACTTTTCGCACTTGTGTTAGTGTTGAAAAACCACTTTTCGCACTTGTGTTGGTGCAGGAAACCACTTTTGCACTTGTATTAGTGTGGAAAAAACACTTTTTTCACTTGTGATAGTGTTGAAAAACCACTTTTCGCACTTGTGTTAGTGTTGAAAAACCACTTTTCACACTTGTGTTGGTGCAGGAAACCACTTTTGCACTTGTATTAGTGTGGAAAAATCACTTTTCGCACTTGTGTTAGTGTTGAAAAACCACTTTTCGCACTTGTGTTAGTGTTGAAAAACCACTTTTCGCACTTGTGTTGGTGCAGGAAATCACTTTTGCACTTGTATTAGTGTGGAAAAACCACCTTTTGCACTTGTGATAGTGTTGAAAAAACCACTTTTCGCACTTGTGTTAGTGTTGAAAAACCACTTTTCGCACTTGTGTTAGTGTTGAAAAACCACTTTTCGCACTTGTGTTGGTGCAGGAAACCACTTTTGCACTTGTATTAGTGTGGAAAAAACACTTTTTGCACTTGTGATAGTGTTGAAAAACCACTTTTCGCGCTTGTGTTAGTGTTGAAAAACCACTTTTCGCACTTGTGTTAGTGTTGAAAAACCACTTTTCGCACTTGTGTTGGTGCAGGAAACCACTTTTGCACTTGTATTAGTGTGGAAAAAACACTTTTTGCACTTGTGATAGTGTTGAAAAACCACTTTTCGCACTTGTGTTAGTGTTGAAAAACCACTTTTCGCACATGTGTTAGTGTTGAAAAACCACTTTTCGCACTTGTGTTAGTGTTGAAAAACCACTTTTCGCACATGTGTTAGTGTTGAAAAACCACTTTTCGCACTTGTGTTGGTGCAGGAAACCTCTTTTGCACTTGTATTAGTGTGGAAAAACCACTTTTCGCACTTGTGTTAGTGTTGAAAAACCACTTTTTGCACTTGTGTTGGTGCAGGAAACCACTTTTGCACTTGTATTTAGTGTGGAAAAAACACTTTTTGCACTTGTGATAGTGTTGAAAAAACCACTTTTCGCACTTGTGATAGTGTTGAAAAACCACTTTTTGCACTTGTGTTGGTGCAGGAAACCACTTTTGACCTTTGAATTAGTGTGGAAAAAACACTTTTTGCACTTGTGATAGTGTTGAAAAACCACTTTTCGCACTTGTGTTAGTGTTGAAAAAACACTTTTCGCACTTGTGTTGGTGCAGGAAACCACTTTTGCACTTGTATTAGTGTGGAAAAACCACTTTTCGCACTTGTGTTAGTGTTGAAAAACCACTTTTCGCACTTGTGTTAGTGTTGAAAAACCACTTTTTGCACTTGTGTTAGTGTTGAAAAACCACTTTTCGCACTTGTGTTGGTGCAGGAAACCACTTTTGCACTTGTATTAGTGTGGAAAAAACACTTTTTGCACTTGTGATAGTGTTGAAAAACCACTTTTCGCACTTGTATTAGTGTTGAAAAAGCACTTTTCGCACTTGTGTTGGTGCAGGAAACCACTTTTGCACTTATATTAGTGTGGAAAACCACTTTTTGCACTTGTGTTAGTGTTGAAAAACCACTTTTTGCACTTGTGTTGGTGCAGGAAACCACTTTTGCACTTGTATTAGTGGAAAAAACACTTTTTGCACTTGTGATAGTGTTGAAAAACCACTTTTCGCACTTGTGTTAGTGTTGAAAAACCACTTTTCGCACTTGTGTTGGTGCAGGAAACCACTTCTGCACTTGTATTAGTGTGGAAAAAACACTTTTTGCACTTGTGATAGTGTTGAAAAACCACTTTTCGCACTTGTGTTCGTGTTGAAAAACCACTTTTCACATTTGTGTTAGTGTTGAAAAACCACTTTTCGCACTTGTGTTGGTGCAGGAAACCACTTTTGCACTTGTATTAGTGTGGAAAAACCACTTTTTGCACTTGTGATAGTGTTGAAAAACCACTTTTCGCACTTGTGTTAGTGTTGAAAAACCACTTTTCGCACATGTGTTAGTGTTGAAAAACCACTTTTAGCACTTGTGTTGGTGCAGGAAACCACTTTTGCACTTGTATTAGTGTGGAAAAAACACTTTTTGCACTTGTGATAGTGTTGAAAAACCACTTTTCGCACTTGTGTTAGTGTTGAAAAACCACTTTTCGCACTTGTGTTGGTGCAGGAAACCACTTTTGCACTTGTATTAGTGTGGAAAAACAACTTTTCGCACTTGTGTTAGTGTTGAAAAACCACTTTTCGCACTTGTGTTGGTGCAGGAAACCACTTTTGCACTTATATTAGTGTGGAAAAAACACTTTTTGCACTTGTGATAGTGTTGAAAAACCACTTTTCGCACTTGTGTTAGTGTTGAAAAACCACTTTTCGCACTTGTGTTGGTGCAGGAAACCACTTTTGCACTTGTATTAGTGTGGAAAAAACACTTTTTGCACTTGCGATAGTGTTGAAAAACCACTTTTGGCACTTGTGTTAGTGTTGAAAAACCACTTTTCGCACTTGTGTTAGTGTTGAAAAACCACTTTTCGCACTTGTGTTAGTGTTGAAAATCCGCTTTTCGCACTTGTGTTGGTGCAGGAAACCACTTTTGCACTTGTATTAGTGTGGAAAAACCACTTTTCGCACTTGTGTTAGTGTTGAAAAACCACTTTTCGCACTTGCGTTAGTGTTGAAAAACCCCTTTTCGCACTTGTGTTGGTGCAGGAAACCACTTTTGCACTTGTATTAGTGTGGAAAAAACACTCTTTGAACTTGTGATAGTGTTGAAAAACCACTTTTCGCACTTGTGTTAGTGTTGAAAAACCACTTTTTGCACTTGTGTTAGTGTTGAAAAACCACTTTTCGCACTTGTGTTAGTTTTGAAAAACTACTTTTCGCACTTGTGTTGGTGCAGGAAACCACTTTTGCACTTGTATTAGTGTGGAAAAAACACTTTTTGCACTTGTGATAGTGTTGAAAAACCACTTTTTGCACTTGTGTTAGTGTTGAAAAAACCACTTTTCGCACTTGTGTTGGTGCAGGAAACCACTTTTGCACTTGTATTAGTGTGGAAAAACCACTTTTCACACTTGTGTTAGTGTTGAAAAACCACTTTTCGCACTTGTGTTGGTGCAGGAAACGAGTTTTGCACTTGTATTAGTGTGGAAAAAACACTTTTTGCACTTGTGATAGTGTTGAAAAACCACTTTTCGCACTTGTGTTAGTGTTGAAAAACCACTTTTCGCACTTGTGTTGGTGCAGGAAACCACTTTTGCACTTGTATTAGTGTGGAAAAAACACTTTTTGCACTTGTGATAGTGTTGAAAAACCACTTTTCGCACTTGTGTTAGTGTTGAAAAACCACTTTTCGCACTTGTGTTAGTGTTGAAAAACCACTTTTCGCACTTGTGTTGGTGCAGGAAACCACTTTTGCACTTGTATTAGTGTGGAAAAAACACTTTTTTCACTTGTGATAGTGTTGAAAAACCACTTTTCGCACTTGTGTTAGTGTTGAAAAACCACTTTTCACACTTGTGTTGGTGCAGGAAACCACTTTTGCACTTGTATTAGTGTGGAAAAATCACTTTTCGCACTTGTGTTAGTGTTGAAAAACCACTTTTCGCACTTGTGTTAGTGTTGAAAAACCACTTTTCGCACTTGTGTTGGTGCAGGAAATCACTTTTGCACTTGTATTAGTGTGGAAAAACCACCTTTTGCACTTGTGATAGTGTTGAAAAACCACTTTTCGCACTTGTGTTAGTGTTGAAAAACCACTTTTCGCACTTGTGTTAGTGTTGAAAAACCACTTTTCGCACTTGTGTTGGTGCAGGAAACCACTTTTGCACTTGTATTAGTGTGGAAAAAACACTTTTTGCACTTGTGATAGTGTTGAAAAACCACTTTTCGCGCTTGTGTTAGTGTTGAAAAACCACTTTTCGCACTTGTGTTAGTGTTGAAAAACCACTTTTCACACTTGTGTTGGTGCAGGAAACCACTTTTGCACTTGTATTAGTGTGGAAAAAACACTTTTTGCACTTGTGATAGTGTTGAAAAACCACTTTTCGCACTTGTGTTAGTGTTGAAAAACCACTTTTCGCACTTGTGTTAGTGTTGAAAAACCACTTTTCGCACTTGTGTTGGTGCAGGAAACCACTTTTGCACTTGTATTAGTGTGGAAAAAACACTTTTTGCACTTGCGATAGTGTTGAAAAACCACTTTTCGCACTTGTGTTAGTGTTGAAAAACCACTTTTCGCACTTGTGTTAGTGTTGAAAAACCACTTTTCACACTTGTGTTGGTGCAGGAAACCACTTTTGCACTTGTATTAGTGTGGAAAAATCACTTTTCGCACTTGTGTTAGTGTTGAAAAACCACTTTTCGCACTTGTGTTAGTGTTGAAAAACCACTTTTCGCACTTGTATTGGTGCAGGAAACCACTTTTGCACTTGTATTAGTGTGGAAAACCACTTTTTGCACTTGTGATAGTGTTGAAAAACCACTTTTCGCACTTGTGTTAGTGTTGAAAAACCACTTTTCGCACTTGTGTTAGTGTTGAAAAACCACTTTTCGCACTTGTGTTGGTGCAGGAAACCACTTTTGCACTTGTATTAGTGTGGAAAAAACACTTTTTGCACTTGTGATAGTGTTGAAAAACCACTTTTCGCACTTGTGTTAGTGTTGAAAAACCACTTTTCACACTTGTGTTGGTGCAGGAAACCACTTTTGCACTTGTATTAGTGTGGAAAAATCACTTTTCGCACTTGTGATAGTGTTGAAAAACCACTTTTCGCACTTGTGTTAGTGTTGAAAAACCACTTTTCGCACTTGTGTTAGTGTTGAAAAACCACTTTTCGCACTTGTGTTGGTGCAGGAAACCACTTTTGCACTTGTATTTAGTGTGGAAAAAACACTTTTTGCACTTGTGATAGTGTTGAAAAACCACTTTTCGCACTTGTGATAGTGTTGAAAAACCACTTTTTGCACTTGTGTTGGTGCAGGAAACCACTTTTGCACTTGTATTAGTGTGGAAAAAACACTTTTTGCACTTGTGATAGTGTTGAAAAACCACTTTTCGCACTTGTGTTAGTGTTGAAAAAACACTTTTCGCACTTGTGTTGGTGCAGGAAACCACTTTTGCACTTGTATTAGTGTGGAAAAACCACTTTTCGCACTTGTGTTAGTGTTGAAAAACCACTTTTCGCACTTGTGTTAGTGTTGAAAAACCACTTTTTGCACTTGTGTTAGTGTTGAAAAACCACTTTTCGCACTTGTGTTGGTGCAGGAAACCACTTTTGCACTTGTATTAGTGTAGAAAAAACACTTTTTGCACTTGTGATAGTGTTGAAAAACCACTTTTCGCACTTGTATTAGTGTTGAAAAAGCACTTTTCGCACTTGTGTTGGTGCAGGAAACCACTTTTGCACTTGTATTAGTGTGGAAAACCACTTTTTGCACTTGTGTTAGTGTTGAAAAACCACTTTTCGCACTGTGTTGGTGCAGGAAACCACTTTTGCACTTGTATTAGTGTGGAAAAAACACTTTTTGCACTTGTGATAGTGTTGAAAAACCACTTTTCGCACTTGTGTTAGTGTTGAAAAACCACTTTTCGCACTTGTGTTGGTGCAGGAAACCACTTCTGCACTTGTATTAGTGTGGAAAAAACACTTTTTGCACTTGTGATAGTGTTGAAAAACCACTTTTCGCACTTGTGTTAGTGTTGAAAAACCACTTTTCGCACTTGTGTTAGTGTTGAAAAACCACTTTTCGCACTTGTGTTGGTGCAGGAAACCACTTTTTCACTTGTATTAGTGTGGAAAAAACACTTTTTGCACTTGTGATAGTGTTGAAAAACCACTTTTCGCACTTGTGTTAGTGTTGAAAAACCACTTTTCGCACTTGTGATAGTGTTGAAAAACCACTTTTCGCACTTGTGTTGGTGCAGGAAACCAGTTTTGCACTTGTATTAGTGTGGAAAAAACACTTTTTGCACTTGTGATAGTGTTGAAAAACCACTTTTCGCACTTGTGTTAGTGTTGAAAAACCACTTTTCGCACTTGTGTTGGTGCAGGAAACCACTTTTGCACTTGTATTAGTGTGGAAAAAACACTTTTTGCACTTGTGTTGGTGCAGGAAACCACTTTTGCACTTGTATTAGTGTGGAAAAAACCTCTTTTCGCACTTGTGTTAGTGTTGAAAAACCACTTTTTGCACTTGTGTTAGTGTTGAAAAACCACTTTTCGCACTTGTGTTGGTGTTGAAAAACTACTTTTCGCACTTGTGTTGGTGCAGGAAACCACTTTTACACTTGTATTAGTGTGGAAAAAACACTTTTTGCACTTGTGATAGTGTTGAAAAACCACTTTTTGCACTTGTGTTAGTGTTGAAAAACCACTTTTCGCACTTGTGTTGGTGCAGGAAACCACTTTTGCACTTGTATTAGTGTGGAAAAACCACTTTTCACACTTGTGTTAGTGTTGAAAAACCACTTTTCGCACTTGTGTTGGTGCAGGAAACCACTTTTGCACTTATATTAGTGTGGAAAAAACACTTTTTGCACTTGTGATAGTGTTGAAAAACCACTTTTCGCACTTCTGTTAGTGTTGAAAAACCACTTTTCGCACTTGTGTTGGTGCAGGAAACCACTTTTGCACTTGTATTAGTGTGGAAAAAACACTTTTTGCACTTGTGTTAGTGTTGAAAAACCACTTTTCGCACTTGTGTTAGTGTTGAAAAACCACTTTTCGCACTTGTGTTAGTGTTGAAAAACCACTTTTCGCACTTGTGTTAGTGTTGAAAAACCACTTTTCGCACTTGTGTTAGTGTTGAAAAACCACTTTTCGCACTTGTGTTAGTGTTGAAAAACCACTTTTCGCACTTGTGTTAGTGTTGAAAAACCACTTTTCGCACTTGTGTTAGTGTTGAAAAACCACTTTTCGCACTTGTGATAATGTTGAAAAACCACTTTTCGCACTTGTGTTAGTGTTGAAAAACCACTTTTCGCACTTGTGTTAGTGTTGAAAAACCACTTTTCGCACTTGTGTTAGTGTTGAAAAACCACTTTTCGCACTTGTGTTAGTGTTGAAAAACCACTTTTCGCACTTGTGTTAGTGTTGAAAAACCACTTTTCGCACTTGTGTTAGTGTTGAAAAACCACTTTTCGCACTTGTGTTGGTGCAGGAAACCACTTTTGCACTTGTATTAGTGTGGAAAAAACACTTTTTGCACTTGTGATAGTGTTGAAAAACCACTTTTCGCACTTGTGTTAGTGTTGAAAAACCACTTTTCACACTTGTGTTGGTGCAGGAAACCACTTTTGCACTTGTATTAGTGTGGAAAAATCACTTTTCGCACTTGTGATAGTGTTGAAAAACCACTTTTCGCACTTGTGTTAGTGTTGAAAAACCACTTTTCGCACTTGTGTTAGTGTTGAAAAACCACTTTTCGCACTTGTGTTGGTGCAGGAAACCACTTTTGCACTTGTATTTAGTGTGGAAAAAACACTTTTTGCACTTGTGATAGTGTTGAAAAACCACTTTTCGCACTTGTGATAGTGTTGAAAAACCACTTTTTGCACTTGTGTTGGTGCAGGAAACCACTTTTGCACTTGTATTAGTGTGGAAAAAACACTTTTTGCACTTGTGATAGTGTTGAAAAACCACTTTTCGCACTTGTGTTAGTGTTGAAAAAACACTTTTCGCACTTGTGTTGGTGCAGGAAACCACTTTTGCACTTGTATTAGTGTGGAAAAACCACTTTTCGCACTTGTGTTAGTGTTGAAAAACCACTTTTCGCACTTGTGTTAGTGTTGAAAAACCACTTTTTGCACTTGTGTTAGTGTTGAAAAACCACTTTTCGCACTTGTGTTGGTGCAGGAAACCACTTTTGCACTTGTATTAGTGTAGAAAAAACACTTTTTGCACTTGTGATAGTGTTGAAAAACCACTTTTCGCACTTGTATTAGTGTTGAAAAAGCACTTTTCGCACTTGTGTTGGTGCAGGAAACCACTTTTGCACTTGTATTAGTGTGGAAAACCACTTTTTGCACTTGTGTTAGTGTTGAAAAACCACTTTTCGCACTGTGTTGGTGCAGGAAACCACTTTTGCACTTGTATTAGTGTGGAAAAAACACTTTTTGCACTTGTGATAGTGTTGAAAAACCACTTTTCGCACTTGTGTTAGTGTTGAAAAACCACTTTTCGCACTTGTGTTGGTGCAGGAAACCACTTCTGCACTTGTATTAGTGTGGAAAAAACACTTTTTGCACTTGTGATAGTGTTGAAAAACCACTTTTCGCACTTGTGTTAGTGTTGAAAAACCACTTTTCGCACTTGTGTTAGTGTTGAAAAACCACTTTTCGCACTTGTGTTGGTGCAGGAAACCACTTTTTCACTTGTATTAGTGTGGAAAAAACACTTTTTGCACTTGTGATAGTGTTGAAAAACCACTTTTCGCACTTGTGTTAGTGTTGAAAAACCACTTTTCGCACTTGTGATAGTGTTGAAAAACCACTTTTCGCACTTGTGTTGGTGCAGGAAACCAGTTTTGCACTTGTATTAGTGTGGAAAAAACACTTTTTGCACTTGTGATAGTGTTGAAAAACCA
Source organism: Myxine glutinosa (assembly GCF_964187855.1). Lineage (NCBI taxonomy): Eukaryota > Metazoa > Chordata > Myxini > Myxiniformes > Myxinidae > Myxine > Myxine glutinosa. The sequence goes on along the minus strand of NW_027617519.1, from coordinate 13,163 downwards.
CTTTTCGCACTTGTGTTAGTGTTGAAAAACCACTTTTCGCACTTGTGTTGGTGCAGGAAACCACTTTTGCACTTGTATTAGTGTGGAAAAAACACTTTTTGCACTTGTGTTGGTGCAGGAAACCACTTTTGCACTTGTATTAGTGTGGAAAAAACCTCTTTTCGCACTTGTGTTAGTGTTGAAAAACCACTTTTTGCACTTGTGTTAGTGTTGAAAAACCACTTTTCGCACTTGTGTTGGTGTTGAAAAACTACTTTTCGCACTTGTGTTGGTGCAGGAAACCACTTTTACACTTGTATTAGTGTGGAAAAAACACTTTTTGCACTTGTGATAGTGTTGAAAAACCACTTTTTGCACTTGTGTTAGTGTTGAAAAACCACTTTTCGCACTTGTGTTGGTGCAGGAAACCACTTTTGCACTTGTATTAGTGTGGAAAAACCACTTTTCACACTTGTGTTAGTGTTGAAAAACCACTTTTCGCACTTGTGTTGGTGCAGGAAACCACTTTTGCACTTATATTAGTGTGGAAAAAACACTTTTTGCACTTGTGATAGTGTTGAAAAACCACTTTTCGCACTTCTGTTAGTGTTGAAAAACCACTTTTCGCACTTGTGTTGGTGCAGGAAACCACTTTTGCACTTGTATTAGTGTGGAAAAAACACTTTTTGCACTTGTGATAGTGTTGAAAAACCACTTTTCGCACTTGTGTTAGTGTTGAAAAACCACTTTTCGCACTTGTGTTAGTGTTGAAAAACCACTTTTCGCACTTGTGTTAGTGTTGAAAATCCGCTTTTCGCACTTGTGTTGGTGCAGGAAACCACTTTTGCACTTGTATTAGTGTGGAAAAACCACTTTTCGCACTTGTGTTAGTGTTGAAAAACCACTTTTCGCACTTGCGTTAGTGTTGAAAAACCCCTTTTCGCACTTGTGTTGGTGAAGGAAACCACTTTTGCACTTGTATTAGTGTGGAAAAAACACTTTTTGCACTTGTGATAGTGTTGAAAAACCACTTTTCGCACTTGTGTTAGTGTTGAAAAACCACTTTTTGCACTTGTGTTAGTGTTGAAAAACCACTTTTCGCACTTGTGTTAGTGTTGAAAAACTACTTTTCGCACTTGTGTTGGTGCAGGAAACCACTTTTGCACTTGTATTAGTGTGGAAAAAACACTTTTTGCACTTGTGATAGTGTTGAAAAACCACTTTTTGCACTTGTGTTAGTGTTGAAAAACCACTTTTCGCACTTGTGTTGGTGCAGGAAACCACTTTTGCACTTGTATTAGTGTGGAAAAACCACTTTTCACACTTGTGTTAGTGTTGAAAAACCACTTTTCGCACTTGTGTTGGTGCAGGAAACGAGTTTTGCACTTGTAATAGTGTGGAAAAAACACTTTTTGCACTTGTGATAGTGTTGAAAAACCACTTTTCGCACTTGTGTTAGTGTTGAAAAACCACTTTTCGCACTTGTGTTGGTGCAGGAAACCACTTTTGCACTTGTATTAGTGTGGAAAAAACACTTTTTGCACTTGTGATAGTGTTGAAAAACCACTTTTCGCACTTGTGTTAGTGTTGAAAAACCACTTTTCGCACTTGTGTTAGTGTTGAAAAACCACTTTTCGCACTTGTGTTAGTGTTGAAAAACCACTTTTCGCACTTGTGTTAGTGTTGACAAACCACTTTTCGCACTTGTGTCGGTGCAGGAAACCACTTTTGCACTTGTATTAGTGTGGAAAAACCACTTTTCGCACTTGTGTTAGTGTTGAAAAACCACTTTTCGCACTTGTGTTAGTGTTGAAAAACCACTTTTCGCACTTGTGTTGGTGCAGGAAACCACTTTTTCACTTGTATTAGTGTGGGAAAAACACTTTTTGCACTTGTGATAGTGTTGAAAAACCACTTTTCGCACTTGTGTTAGTGTTGAAAAACCACTTTTTGCACTTGTGATAGTGTTGAAAAACCACTTTTCGCACTTGTGTTGGTGCAGGAAACCAGTTTTGCACTTGTATTAGTGTGGAAAAAACACTTTTTGCACTTATGATAGTGTTGAAAAACCACTTTTCGCACTTGTGATAGTGTTGAAAAACCACTTTTTGCACTTGTGTTGGTGCAGGAAACCACTTTTGCACTTGTATTAGTGTGGAAAAAACACTTTTTGCACTTGTGATAGTGTTGAAAAACCACTTTTCGCACTTGTGTTAGTGTTGAAAAAACACTTTTCGCACTTGTGTTGGTGCAGGAAACCACTTTTGCACTTGTATTAGTGTGGAAAAACCACTTTTCGCACTTGTGTTAGTGTTGAAAAACCACTTTTCGCATTTGTGTTAGTGTTGAAAAACCACTTTTTGCATTTGTGTTAGTGTTGAAAAACCACTTTTCGCACTTGTGTTAGTGTTGAAAAACCACTTTTCGCACTTGTGTTGGTGCAGGAAACCACTTTTGCACTTGTATTAGTGTAGAAAAAACACTTTTTGCACTTGTGATAGTGTTGAAAAACCACTTTTCGCACTTGTATTAGTGTTGAAAAAGCACTTTTCGCACTTGTGTTGGTGCAGGAAACCACTTTTGCACTTGTATTAGTGTGGAAAACCACTTTTTGCACTTGTGTTAGTGTTGAAAAACCACTTTTCGCACTGTGTTGGTGCAGGAAACCACTTTTGCACTTGTATTAGTGTGGAAAAAACACTTTTTGCACTTGTGATAGTGTTGAAAAACCACTTTTCGCACTTGTGTTAGTGTTGAAAAACCACTTTTCGCACTTGTGTTGGTGCAGGAAACCACTTCTGCACTTGTATTAGTGTGGAAAAAACACTTTTTGCACTTGTGATAGTGTTGAAAAACCACTTTTCGCACTTGTGTTAGTGTTGAAAAACCACTTTTCGCACTTGTGTTAGTGTTGAAAAACCACTTTTCGCACTTGTGTTGGTGCAGGAAACCACTTTTTCACTTGTATTAGTGTGGAAAAAACACTTTTTGCACTTGTGATAGTGTTGAAAAACCACTTTTCGCACTTGTGTTAGTGTTGAAAAACCACTTTTCGCAATTGTGATAGTGTTGAAAAACCACTTTTCGCACTTGTGTTGGTGCAGGAAACCAGTTTTGCACTTGTATTAGTGTGGAAAAAACACTTTTTGCACTTGTGATAGTGTTGAAAAACCACTTTTCGCACTTGTGTTAGTGTTGAAAAACCACTTTTCGCACTTGTGTTGGTGCAGGAAACCACTTTTGCACTTGTATTAGTGTGGAAAAAACACTTTTTGCACTTGTGTTGGTGCAGGAAACCACTTTTTCACTTGTATTAGTGTGGGAAAAACACTTTTTGCACTTGTGATAGTGTTGAAAAACCACTTTTCGCACTTGTGTTAGTGTTGAAAAACCACTTTTTGCACTTGTGATAGTGTTGAAAAACCACTTTTCGCACTTGTGTTGGTGCAGGAAACCAGTTTTGCACTTGTATTAGTGTGGAAAAAACACTTTTTGCACTTGTGATAGTGTTGAAAAACCACTTTTCGCACTTGTGATAGTGTTGAAAAACCACTTTTTGCACTTGTGTTGGTGCAGGAAACCACTTTTGCACTTGTATTAGTGTGGAAAAAACACTTTTTGCACTTGTGATAGTGTTGAAAAACCACTTTTCGCACTTGTGTTAGTGTTGAAAAAACACTTTTCGCACTTGTGTTGGTGCAGGAAACCACTTTTGCACTTGTATTAGTGTGGAAAAACCACTTTTCGCACTTGTGTTAGTGTTGAAAAACCACTTTTCGCATTTGTGTTAGTGTTGAAAAACCACTTTTTGCACTTGTGTTAGTGTTGAAAAACCACTTTTCGCACTTGTGTTGGTGCAGGAAACCACTTTTGCACTTGTATTAGTGTAGAAAAAACACTTTTTGCACTTGTGATAGTGTTGAAAAACCACTTTTCGCACTTGTATTAGTGTTGAAAAAGCACTTTTCGCACTTGTGTTGGTGCAGGAAACCACTTTTGCACTTGTATTAGTGTGGAAAACCACTTTTTGCACTTGTGTTAGTGTTGAAAAACCACTTTTCGCACTGTGTTGGTGCAGGAAACCACTTTTGCACTTGTATTAGTGTGGAAAAAACACTTTTTGCACTTGTGATAGTGTTGAAAAACCACTTTTCGCACTTGTGTTAGTGTTGAAAAACCACTTTTCGCACTTGTGTTGGTGCAGGAAACCACTTCTGCACTTGTATTAGTGTGGAAAAAACACTTTTTGCACTTGTGATAGTGTTGAAAAACCACTTTTCGCACTTGCGTTAGTGTTGAAAAACCACTTTTCGCACTTGTGTTAGTGTTGAAAAACCACTTTTCGCACTTGTGTTGGTGCAGGAAACCACTTTTTCACTTGTATTAGTGTGGAAAAAACACTTTTTGCACTTGTGATAGTGTTGAAAAACCACTTTTCGCACTTGTGTTAGTGTTGAAAAACCACTTTTCGCAATTGTGATAGTGTTGAAAAACCACTTTTCGCACTTGTGTTGGTGCAGGAAACCAGTTTTGCACTTGTATTAGTGTGGAAAAAACACTTTTTGCACTTGTGATAGTGTTGAAAAACCACTTTTCGCACTTGTGTTAGTGTTGAAAAACCACTTTTTGCACTTGTGTTGGTGCAGGAAACCACTTTTGCACTTGTATTAGTGTGGAAAAAACACTTTTTGCACTTGTGTTGGTGCAGGAAACCACTTTTGCACTTGTATTAGTGTGGAAAAACCTCTTTTCGCACTTGTGTTAGTGTTGAAAAACCACTTTTTGCACTTGTGTTAGTGTTGAAAAACCACTTTTCGCACTTGTGTTGGTGTTGAAAAACTACTTTTCGCACTTGTGTTGGTGCAGGAAACCACTTTTACACTTGTATTAGTGTGGAAAAAACACTTTTTGCACTTGTGATAGTGTTGAAAAACCACTTTTTGCACTTGTGTTAGTGTTGAAAAACCACTTTTCGCACTTGTGTTGGTGCAGGAAACCACTTTTGCACTTGTATTAGTGTGGAAAAACCACTTTTCACACTTGTGTTAGTGTTGAAAAACCACTTTTCGCACTTGTGTTGGTGCAGGAAACCACTTTTGCACTTGTATTAGTGTGGAAAAAACACTTTTTGCACTTGTGATAGTGTTGAAAAACCACTTTTCGCACTTGTGTTAGTGTTGAAAAACCACTTTTCGCACTTGTGTTAGTGTTGAAAAACCACTTTTCGCACTTGTGTTAGTGTTGAAAATCCGCTTTTCGCACTTGTGTTGGTGCAGGAAACCACTTTTGCACTTGTATTAGTGTGGAAAAACCACTTTTCGCACTTGTGTTAGTGTTGAAAAACCACTTTTCGCACTTGCGTTAGTGTTGAAAAACCCCTTTTCGCACTTGTTTGGTGCAGGAAACCACTTTTGCACTTGTATTAGTGTGGAAAAAACACTTTTTGCACTTGTGATAGTGTTGAAAAACCACTTTTCGCACTTGTGTTAGTGTTGAAAAACCACTTTTTGCACTTGTGTTAGTGTTGAAAAACCACTTTTCGCACTTGTGTTAGTGTTGAAAAACTACTTTTCGAACTTGTGTTGGTGCAGGAAACCACTTTTGCACTTGTATTAGTGTGGAAAAAACACTTTTTGCACTTGTGATAGTGTTGAAAAACCACTTTTTGCACTTGTGTTAGTGTTGAAAAACCACTTTTCGCACTTGTGTTGGTGCAGGAAACCACTTTTGCACTTGTATTAGTGTGGAAAAACCACTTTTCACACTTGTGTTAGTGTTGAAAAACCACTTTTCGCACTTGTGTTGGTGCAGGAAACGAGTTTTGCACTTGTATTAGTGTGGAAAAAACACTTTTTGCACTTGTGATAGTGTTGAAAAACCACTTTTCGCACTTGTGTTAGTGTTGAAAAACCACTTTTCGCACTTGTGTTGGTGCAGGAAACCACTTTTGCACTTGTATTAGTGTGGAAAAAACACTTTTTGCACTTGTGATAGTGTTGAAAAACCACTTTTCGCACTTGTGTTAGTGTTGAAAAACCACTTTTCGCACTTGTGTTAGTGTTGAAAAACCACTTTTCGCACTTGTGTTAGTGTTGAAAAACCACTTTTCGCACTTGTGTTAGTGTTGACAAACCACTTTTCGCACTTGTGTTGGTGCAGGAAACCACTTTTGCACTTGTATTAGTGTGGAAAAACCACTTTTCGCACTTGTGTTAGTGTTGAAAAACCACTTTTCGCACTTGTGTTAGTGTTGAAAAACCACTTTTCGCACTTGTGTTGGTGCAGGAAACCACTTTTTCACTTGTATTAGTGTGGAAAAAACACTTTTTGCACTTGTGATAGTGTTGAAAAACCACTTTTCGCACTTGTGTTAGTGTTGAAAAACCACTTTTCGCACTTGTGATAGTGTTGAAAAACCACTTTTCGCACTTGTGTTGGTGCAGGAAACCAGTTTTGCACTTGTATTAGTGTGGAAAAAACACATTTTGCACTTGTGATAGTGTTGAAAAACCACTTTTCGCACTTGTGCTGGTGTTGAAAAACCACTTTTCGCACTTGTGTTGGTGCAGGAAACCACTTTTGCACTTGTATTAGTGTGGAAAAAACACTTTTTGCACTTGTGTTGGTGCAGGAAACCACTTTTGCACTTGTATTAGTGTGGAAAAACCTCATTTCGCACTTGTGTTAGTGTTGAAAAACCACTTTTTGCACTTGTGTTAGTGTTGAAAAACCACTTTTCGCACTTGTGTTGGTGTTGAAAAACTACTTTTCGCACTTGTGTTGGTGCAGGAAACCACTTTTACACTTGTATTAGTGTGGAAAAAACACTTTTTGCACTTGTGTTAGTGTTGAAAAACCACTTTTCGCACTTGTGTTGGTGCAGGAAACCACTTTTGCACTTGTATTAGTGTGGAAAAAACACTTTTGCACTTGTGATAGTGTTGAAAAACCACTTTTCGCACTTGTGTTAGTGTTGAAAAACCACTTTTCGCACTTGTGTTAGTGTTGAAAAACCACTTTTCACACTTGTGTTGGTGCAGGAAACCACTTTTGCACTTGTATTAGTGTGGAAAAATCACTTTTCGCACTTGTGTTAGTGTTGAAAAACCACTTTTCGCACTTGTGTTAGTGTTGAAAAACCACTTTTCGCACTTGTGTTGGTGCAGGAAACCACTTTTGCACTTGTATTAGTGTGGAAAAACCTCTTTTTGCACTTGTGATAGTGTTGAAAAACCACTTTTCGCACTTGTGTTAGTGTTGAAAAACCACTTTTCGCACTTGTGTTAGTGTTGAAAAACCACTTTTCGCACTTGTGTTGGTGCAGGAAACCACTTTTGCACTTGTATTAGTGTGGAAAAAACACTTTTTGCACTTGTGATAGTGTTGAAAAACCACTTTTCGCACTTGTGTTAGTGTTGAAAAACCACTTTTCACACTTGTGTTGGTGCAGGAAACCACTTTTGCACTTGTATTAGTGTGGAAAAATCACTTTTCGCACTTGTGGTAGTGTTGAAAAACCACTTTTCGCACTTGTGTTAGTGTTGAAAAACCACTTTTCGCACTTGTGTTAGTGTTGAAAAACCACTTTTCGCACTTGTGTTGGTGCAGGAAACCACTTTTGCACTTGTATTTAGTGTGGAAAAAACACTTTTTGCACTTGTGATAGTGTTGAAAAACCACTTTTCGCACTTGTGATAGTGTTGAAAAACCACTTTTTGCACTTGTGTTGGTGCAGGAAACCACTTTTGCACTTGTATTAGTGTGGAAAAAACACTTTTTGCACTTGTGATAGTGTTGAAAAACCACTTTTCGCACTTGTGTTAGTGTTGAAAAAACACTTTTCGCACTTGTGTTGGTGCAGGAAACCACTTTTGCACTTGTATTAGTGTGGAAAAACCACTTTTCGCACTTGTGTTAGTGTTGAAAAACCACTTTTCGCACTTGTGTTAGTGTTGAAAAACCACTTTTTGCACTTGTGTTAGTGTTGAAAAACCACTTTTCGCACTTGTGTTGGTGCAGGAAACCACTTTTGCACTTGTATTAGTGTAGAAAAAACACTTTTTGCACTTGTGATAGTGTTGAAAAACCACTTTTCGCACTTGTATTAGTGTTGAAAAAGCACTTTTCGCACTTGTGTTGGTGCAGGAAACCACTTTTGCACTTGTATTAGTGTGGAAAACCACTTTTTGCACTTGTGTTAGTGTTGAAAAACCACTTTTCGCACTGTGTTGGTGCAGGAAACCACTTTTGCACTTGTATTAGTGTGGAAAAAACACTTTTTGCACTTGTGATAGTGTTGAAAAACCACTTTTCGCACTTGTGTTCGTGTTGAAAAACCACTTTTCACATTTGTGTTAGTGTTGAAAAACCACTTTTCGCACTTGTGTTGGTGCAGGAAACCACTTTTGCACTTGTATTAGTGTGGAAAAACCACTTTTTGCACTTGTGATAGTGTTGAAAAACCACTTTTCGCACTTGTGTTAGTGTTGAAAAACCACTTTTCGCACATGTGTTAGTGTTGAAAAACCACTTTTAGCACTTGTGTTGGTGCAGGAAACCACTTTTGCACTTGTATTAGTGTGGAAAAAACACTTTTTGCACTTGTGATAGTGTTGAAAAACCACTTTTCGCACTTGTGTTAGTGTTGAAAAACCACTTTTCGCACTTGTGTTGGTGCAGGAAACCACTTTTGCACTTGTATTAGTGTGGAAAAAAACACTTTTTGCACTTGTGATAGTGTTGAAAAACCACTTTTCGCACTTGTGTTAGTGTTGAAAAACCACTTTTCGCACTTGTGTTAGTGTTGAAAACCGCTTTTCGCACTTGTGTTGGTGCAGGAAACCACTTTTGCACTTGTATTAGTGTGGAAAAACCACTTTTCGCACTTGTGTTAGTGTTGAAAAACCTCTTTTCGCACTTGCGTTAGTGTTGAAAAACCACTTTTCGCCCTTGTGTTGGTGCAGGAAACCACTTTTGCATTTGTATTAGTGTGGAAAAAACACTTTTTGCACTTGTGATAGTGTTGAAAAACCACTTTTCGCACTTGTGTTAGTGTTGACAAACCACTTTTCGCACTTGTGTTGGTGCAGGAAACCACTTTTACACTTGTATTAGTGTGGAAAAACCACTTTTCGCACTTGTGTTAGTGTTGAAAAACCACTTTTCGCACTTGTGTTAGTGTTGAAAAACCACTTTTCGCACTTGTGTTGGTGCAGGAAACCACTTTTTCACTTGTATTAGTGTGGAAAAAACACTTTTTGCACTTGTGATAGTGTTGAAAAACCACTTTTCGCACTTGTGTTAGTGTTGAAAACCACTTTTCGCACTTGTGATAGTGTTGAAAAACCACTTTTCGCACTTGTGTTGGTGCAGGAAACCAGTTTTGCACTTGTTTTAGTGTGGAAAAAACACTTTTTGCACTTGTGATAGTGTTGAAAAACCACTTTTCGCACTTGTGTTAGTGTTGAAAAACCACTTTTCGCACTTGTGTTGGTGCAGGAAACCACTTTTGCACTTGTATTAGTGTGGAAAAAACACTTTTTGCACTTGTGTTGGTGCAGGAAACCACTTTTGCACTTGTATTAGTGTGGAAAAACCTCTTTTCGCACTTGTGTTAGTGTTGAAAAACCACTTTTTGCACTTGTGTTAGTGTTGAAAAACCACTTTTCGCACTTGTGTTGGTGTTGAAAAACTACTTTTCGCACTTGTGTTGGTGCAGGAAACCACTTTTACACTTGTATTAGTGTGGAAAAAACACTTTTTGCACTTGTGATAGTGTTCAAAAACCACTTTTTGCACTTGTGTTAGTGTTGAAAAACCACTTTTCGCACTTGTGTTGGTGCAGGAAACCACTTTTGCACTTGTATTAATGTGGAAAAACCACTTTTCACACTTGTGTTAGTGTTGAAAAACCACTTTTCGCACTTGTGTTGGTGCAGGAAACGAGTTTTGCACTTGTATTAGTGTGGAAAAAACACTTTTTGCACTTGTGATAGTGTTGAAAAACCACTTTTCGCACTTGTGTTAGTGTTGAAAAACCACTTTTCGCACTTGTGTTGGTGCAGGAAACCACTTTTGCACTTGTATTAGTGTGGAAAAACAATTTTCGCACTTGTGTTAGTGTTGAAAAACCACTTTTCGCACTTGTGTTGGTGCAGGAAACCACTTTTGCACTTATATTAGTGTGGAAAAAACACTTTTTGCACTTGTGATAGTGTTGAAAAACCACTTTTCGCACTTGTGTTAGTGTTGAAAAACCACTTTTCGCACTTGTGTTGGTGCAGGAAACCACTTTTGCACTTGTATTAGTGTGGAAAAAACACTTTTTGCACTTGTGATAGTGTTGAAAAACCACTTTTCGCACTTGTGTTAGTGTTGAAAAACCACTTTTCGCACTTGTGTTAGTGTTGAAAAACCACTTTTCGCACTTGTGTTAGTGTTGAAAATCCGCTTTTCGCACTTGTGTTGGTGCAGGAAACCACTTTTGCACTTGTATTAGTGTGGAAAAACCACTTTTCGCACTTGTGTTAGTGTTGAAAAACCACTTTTCGCACTTGCGTTAGTGTTGAAAAACCCCTTTTCGCACTTGTGTTGGTGCAGGAAACCACTTTTGCACTTGTATTAGTGTGGAAAAAACACTTTTTGCACTTGTGATAGTGTTGAAAAACCACTTTTCGCACTTGTGTTAGTGTTGAAAAACCACTTTTTGCACTTGTGTTAGTGTTGAAAAACTACTTTTCGCACTTGTGTTGGTGCAGGAAACCACTTTTGCACTTGTATTAGTGTGGAAAAAACACTTTTTGCACTTGTGATAGTGTTGAAAAACCACTTTTTGCACTTGTGTTAGTGTTGAAAAACCACTTTTCGCACTTGTGTTGGTGCAGGAAACCACTTTTGCACTTGTATTAGTGTGGAAAAACCACTTTTCACACTTGTGTTAGTGTTGAAAAACCACTTTTCGCACTTGTGTTGGTGCAGGAAACGAGTTTTGCACTTGTATTAGTGTGGAAAAAACACTTTTTGCACTTGTGATAGTGTTGAAAAACCACTTTTCGCACTTGTGTTAGTGTTGAAAAACCACTTTTCGCACTTGTGTTGGTGCAGGAAACCACTTTTGCACTTGTATTAGTGTGGAAAAAACACTTTTTGCACTTGTGATAGTGTTGAAAAACCACTTTTCGCACTTGTGTTAGTGTTGAAAAACCACTTTTCGCACTTGTGTTAGTGTTGAAAAACCACTTTTCGCACTTGTGTTAGTGTTGAAAAACCACTTTTCGCACTTGTGTTAGTGTTGACAAACCACTTTTCGCACTTGTGTTGGTGCAGGAAACCACTTCTGCACTTGTATTAGTGTGGAAAAACCACTTTTCGCACTTGTGTTAGTGTTGAAAAACCACTTTTCGCACTTGTGTTAGTGTTGAAAAACCACTTTTCGCACTTGTGTTGGTGCAGGAAACCACTTTTTCACTTGTATTAGTGTGGAAAAAACACTTTTTGCACTTGTGATAGTGTTGAAAAACCACTTTTCGCACTTGTGTTAGTGTTGAAAAACCACTTTTCGCACTTGTGATAGTGTTGAAAAACCACTTTTCGCACTTGTGTTGGTGCAGGAAACCAGTTTTGCACTTGTATTAGTGTGGAAAAAACACTTTTTGCACTTGTGATAGTGTTGAAAAACCACTTTTCGCACTTGTGTTAGTGTTGAAAAACCACTTTTCGCACTTGTGTTGGTGCAGGAAACCACTTTTGCACTTGTATTAGTGTGGAAAAAACACTTTTTGCACTTGTGTTGGTGCAGGAAACCACTTTTGCACTTGTATTAGTGTGGAAAAACCTCTTTTCGCACTTGTGTTAGTGTTGAAAAACCACTTTTTGCACTTGTGTTAGTGTTGAAAAACCACTTTTCGCACTTGTGTTGGTGTTGAAAAACTACTTTTCGCACTTGTGTTGGTGCAGGAAACCACTTTTACACTTGTATTAGTGTGGAAAAAACACTTTTTGCACTTGTGATAGTGTTGAAAAACCACTTTTTGCACTTGTGTTAGTGTTGAAAAACCACTTTTCGCACTTGTGTTGGTGCAGGAAACCACTTTTGCACTTGTATTAGTGTGGAAAAACCACTTTTCACACTTGTGTTAGTGTTGAAAAACCACTTTTCGCACTTGTGTTGGTGCAGGAAACGAGTTTTGCACTTGTATTAGTGTGGAAAAAACACTTTTTGCACTTGTGATAGTGTTGAAAAAGCACTTTTCGCACTTGTGTTAGTGTTGAAAAACCACATTTCGCACTTGTGTTGGTGCAGGAAACCACTTTTGCACTTGTATTAGTGTGGAAAAACAACTTTTCGCACTTGTGTTAGTGTTGAAAAACCACTTTTCGCACTTGTGTTGGTGCAGGAAACCACTTTTGCACTTATATTAGTGTGGAAAAAACACTTTTTGCACTTGTGATAGTGTTGAAAAACCACTTTTCGCACTTGTGTTAGTGTTGAAAAACCACTTTTCGCAGTTGTGTTGGTGCAGGAAACCACTTTTGCACTTGTATTAGTGTGGAAAAAACACTTTTTGCACTTGTGATAGTGTTGAAAAACCACTTTTCGCACTTGTGTTAGTGTTGAAAAACCACTTTTCGCACTTGTGTTAGTGTTGAAAAACCACTTTTCGCACTTGTGTTAGTGTTGAAAATCCGCTTTTCGCACTTGTGTTGGTGCAGGAGACCACTTTTGCACTTGTATTAGTGTGGCAAAACCACTTTTCGCACTTGTGTTAGTGTTGAAAAACCACTTTTCGCACTTGCGTTAGTGTTGAAAAACCCCTTTTCGCACTTGTGTTGGTGCAGGAAACCACTTTTGCACTTGTATTAGTGTGGAAAAAACACTTTTTGCACTTGTGATAGTGTTGAAAAACCACTTTTCGCACTTGTGTTAGTGTTGAAAAACCACTTTTTGCACTTGTGTTAGTGTTGAAAAACCACTTTTCGCACTTGTGTTAGTGTTGAAAAACCACTTTTTGCACTTGTGTTAGTGTTGAAAAACTACTTTTCGCACTTGTGTTGGTGCAGGAAACCACTTTTGCACTTGTATTAGTGTGGAAAAAACACTTTTTGCACTTGTGATAGTGTTGAAAAACCACTCTTTGCACTTGTGTTAGTGTTGAAAAACCACTTTTCGCAATTGTGTTGGTGCA
>NW_027617518.1:0-112355 GCF_964187855.1 Myxine glutinosa | reverse complement strand
AACCACTTTTTGCACTTGTGTTAGTGTTGAAAAACCACTTTTCGCACGTGTGTTAGTGTTGAAAAACCACTTTTCGCACTTGTGTTGGTGCAGGAAACCACTTTTGCACTTGTATTAGTGTGGAAAAAACACTTTTTGCACTTGTGATAGTGTTGAAAAACCACTTTTCGCACTTGTGTTAGTGTTGAAAAACCACTTTTCGCACTTGTGTTGGTGCAGGAAACCACTTTTGCACTTGTATTAGTGTGGAAAAACCACTTTTCGCACTTGTGTTAGTGTTGAAAAACCACTTTTTGCACTTGTGTTAGTGTTGAAAAACCACTTTTCGCACTTGTGTTAGTGTTGAAAAACCACTTTTCGCACTTGTGTTGGTGCAGGAAACCACTTTTGCACTTGTATTAGTGTGGAAAAAACACTTTTTGCACTTGTGATAGTGTTGAAAAAACACTTTTCGCACTTGTGTTAGTGTTGAAAAAACCACTTTTCGAACTTGTGTTGGTGCAGGAAACCACTTTTGCACTTGTATTAGTGTGGAAAAAACACTTTTTGCACTTGTGTTAGTGTCGAAAAACCACTTTTCGCACTTGTGTTAGTGTTGAAAAACCACTTTTCGCACTTGTGTTAGTGTTGAAAAACCACTTTTCGCACTTGTGTTGGTGCAGGAAACCACTTTTGCACTTGTATTAGTGTGGAAAAACCACTTTTCGCACTTGTGTTAGTGTTGAAAAACCACTTTTCGCACTTGTGTTAGTGTTGATAAACCACTTTTCGCACTTGTGTTGGTGCAGGAAACCACTTTTGCACTTGTATTAGTGTGGAAAAAACACTTTTTGCACTTGTGATAGTGTTGAAAAACCACTTTTCGCACTTGTGTTAGTGTTGAAAAAAACACTTTTCGAACTTGTGTTGGTGCAGGAAACCACTTTTGCACTTGTATTAGTGTGGAAAAACCACTTTTCGCACTTGTGTTAGTGTTGAAAAACCACTTTTCGCACTTGTGTTAGTGTTGAAAAACCACTTTTCGCACTTGTGTTAGTGTTGAAAAACCACTTTTCGCACTTGTGTTTGTGCAGGAAACCACTTTTGCACTTGAATTAGTGTGGAAAAACCACTTTTCGCACTTGTGTTAGTGTTGAAAAACCACTTTTTGCACTTGTGTTAGTGTTGAAAAACCACTTTTTGCACTTGTGTTAGTGTTGAAAAACCACTTTCCGCACTTGTGTTGGTGCAGGAAACCACTTTTGCACTTGTATTAGTTTGGAAAAAACACTTTTTGCACTTGTGATAGTGTTGAAAAACCACTTTTTGCACTTGTGTTAGTGTTGAAAAACCACTTTTCACACTTGTGTTGGTGCAGGAAACCACTTTTGCACTTGTATTAGTGTGGAAAAAACACTTTTCGCACTTGTGTTAGTGTTGAAAAACCACTTTTCGCACTTGTGTTAGTGTTGAAAAACCACTTTTCGCACTTGTGTTGGTGCAGGAAACCACTTTTGCACTTGAATTAGTGTGGAAAAACCACTTTTCGCACTTGTGTTAGTGTTGAAAAACCACTTTTCGCACTTGTGTTAGTGTTGAAAAACCACTCCACTTTTGCACTTGTATTAGTGTGGAAAAAACACTTTTTGCACTTGTGATAGTGTTGAAAAACCACTTTTCGCACTTGTGTTAGTGTTGAAAAACCACTTTTTGCACTTGTGTTGGTGCAGGAAACCACTTTTGCACTTGTATTAGTGTGGAAAAACCACTTTTCGCACTTGTGTTAGTGTTGAAAAACCACTTTTCGCACTTGTGTTGGTGTTGAAAAACCACTTTTCACACTTGTGTTAGTGTTGAAAAACCACTTTTCGCACTTGTGTTGGTGCAGGAAACCACTTTTGCACTTGTATTAGTGTGGAAAAAACACTTTTTGCACTTGTGATAGTGTTGAAAAACCACTTTTCGCACTTGTGTTAATGTTGAAAAAACCACTTTTCGAACTTGTGTTGGTGCAGGAAACCACTTTTGCACTTGTATTAGTGTTGAAAAACCACTTTTCGCACTTGTGTTAGTGTTGAAAAACCACTTTTCGCACTTGTGTTAGTGTTGAAAAACCACTTTTCGCACTTGTGTTAGTGTTGAAAAACCACTTTTGCACTTGTATTAGTGTGGAAAAACCACTTTTCGCACTTGTGTTAGTGTTGAAAAACCACTTTTTGCACTTGTGTTAGTGTTGATAAACCACTTTTCGCACTTGTGTTGGTGCAGGAAACCACTTTTGCACTTGTATTAGTGTGGAAAAATCACTTTTCGCACTTGTGTTCGTGTTGAAAAACCACTTTTCGCACTTGTGTTAGTGTTGAAAAACCACTTTTCGCACTTGTGTTAGTGTTGAAAAACCACTTTTCGCACTTGTGTTTGTGCAGGAAACCACTTTTGCACTTGAATTAGTGTGGAAAAACCACTTTTCGCACTTGTGTTAGTGTTGAAAAACCACTTTTTGCACTTGTGTTAGTGTTGAAAAACCACTTTCCGCACTTGTGTTGGTGCAGGAAACCACTTTTGCACTTGTATTAGTGTGGAAAAAACACTTTTTGCACTTGTGATAGTGTTGAAAAACCACTTTTCGCACTTGTGTTAGTGTTGAAAAACCACTTTTCGCACTTGTGTTGGTGCAGGAAACCACTTTTGCACTTGTATTAGTGTGGAAAAAACACTTTTCACACTTGTGTTAGTGTTGAAAAACCACTTTTCGCACTTGTGTTAGTGTTGAAAAACCACTTTTCGCACTTGTGTTGGTGCAGGAAACCACTTTTGCACTTGTATTAGTGTGGAAAAACCACTTTTCGCACTTGTGTTAGTGTTGAAAAACCACTTTTCGCACTTGTGTTAGTGTTGAAAAACCACTTTTCGCACTTGTGTTGGTGCAGGAAACCACTTTTGCACTTGTATTAGTGTGGAAAAAACACTTTTTGCACTTGTGATAGTGTTGAAAAAACACTTTTCGCACTTGTGTTAGTGTTGAAAAAACCACTTTTCGAACTTGTGTTGGTGCAGGAAACCACTTTTGCATTTTTATTAGTGTGGAAAAAACACTTTTTGCACTTGTGTTAGTGTTGAAAAACCACTTTTCGCACTTGTGTTAGTGTTGAAAAACCACTTTTCGCACTTGTGTTAGTGTTGAAAAACCACTTTTCGCACTTGTGTTGGTGCAGGAAACCACTTTTGCACTTGTATTAGTGTGGAAAAACCACTTTTCGCACTTGTGTTAGTGTTGAAAAACCACTTTTCGCACTTGTGTTAGTGTTGATAATCCACTTTTCGCACTTGTGTTGGTGCAGGAAACCACTTTTGCACTTGTATTAGTGTGGAAAAACCACTTTTCGCACTTGTGTTAGTGTTGAAAAACCACTTTTCGCACTTGTGTTAGTGTTGAAAAACCACTTTTCGCACTTGTGTTAGTGTTGAAAAACCACTTTTCGCACTTGTGTTTGTGCAGGAAACCACTTTTGCACTTGAATTAGTGTGGAAAAACCACTTTTCGCACTTGTGTTAGTGTTGAAAAACCACTTTTTGCACTTGTGTTAGTGTTGAAAAACCACTTTTTGCACTTGTGTTAGTGTTGAAAAACCACTTTCCGCACTTGTGTTGGTGCAGGAAACCACTTTTGCACTTGTATTAGTTTGGAAAAAACACTTTTTGCACTTGTGATAGTGTTGAAAAACCACTTTTCGCACTTGTGTTAGTGTTGAAAAAGCACTTTTCGCACTTGTGTTGGTGCAGGAAACCACTTTTTCACTTGTATTAGTGTGGAAAAAACACTTTTCGCACTTGTGTTGGTGTTGAAAAACCACTTTTCGCACTTGTGTTAGTGTTGAAAAACCACTTTTCGCACTTGTGTTAGCGTTGAAAAACCACTTTTCGCACTTGTGTTAGTGTTGAAAAACCACTTTTTGCACTTGTGTTAGTGTTGAAAAACCACTTTTTGCACTTGTGTTAGTGTTGAATAACCACTTTCCGCACTTGTGTTGGTGCAGGAAACCACTTTTGCACTTGTATTAGTTTGGAAAAAACACTTTTTGCACTTGTGATAGTGTTGAAAAACCACTTTTTGCACTTGTGTTAGTGTTGAAAAACCACTTTTCACACTTGTGTTGGTGCAGGAAACCACTTTTGCACTTGTATTAGTGTGGAAAAAACACTTTTCGCACTTGTGTTAGTGTTGAAAAACCACTTTTCGCACTTGTGTTAGTGTTGAAAAACCACTTTTCGCACTTGTGTTGGTGCAGGAAACCACTTTTGCACTTGAATTAGTGTGGAAAAACCACTTTTCGCACTTGTGTTAGTGTTGAAAAACCACTTTTCGCACTTGTGTTAGTGTTGAAAAACCACTCCACTTTTGCACTTGTATTAGTGTGGAAAAAACACTTTTTGCACTTGTGATAGTGTTGAAAAACCACTTTTCGCACTTGTGTTAGTGTTGAAAAACCACTTTTCGCACTTGTGTTGGTGCAGGAAACCACTTTTGCACTTGTATTAGTGTGGAAAAACCACTTTTCGCACTTGTGTTAGTGTTGAAAAACCACTTTTCGCACTTGTGTTGGTGTTGAAAAACCACTTTTCACACTTGTGTTAGTGTTGAAAAACCACTTTTCGCACTTGTGTTGGTGCAGGAAACCACTTTTGCACTTGTATTAGTGTGGAAAAAACACTTTTTGCACTTGTGATAGTGTTGAAAAACCACTTTTCGCACTTGTGTTAATGTTGAAAAAACCACTTTTCGAACTTGTGTTGGTGCAGGAAACCACTTTTGCACTTGTATTAGTGTTGAAAAACCACTTTTCGCACTTGTGTTAGTGTTGAAAAACCACTTTTCGCACTTGTGTTAGTGTTGAAAAACCACTTTTCGCACTTGTGTTAGTGTTGAAAAACCACTTTTCGCACTTGTGTTGGTGCAGGAAACCACTTTTGCACTTGTATTAGTGTGGAAAAACCACTTTTCGCACTTGTGTTAGTGTTGAAAAACCACTTTTTGCACTTGTGTTAGTGTTGATAAACCACTTTTCGCACTTGTGTTGGTGCAGGAAACCACTTTTGCACTTGTATTAGTGTGGAAAAATCACTTTTCGCACTTGTGTTAGTGTTGAAAAACCACTTTTCGCACTTGTGTTAGTGTTGAAAAACCACTTTTCGCACTTGTGTTAGTGTTGAAAAACCACTTTTCGCACTTGTGTTTGTGCAGGAAACCACTTTTGCACTTGAATTAGTGTGGAAAAACCACTTTTCGCACTTGTGTTAGTGTTGAAAAACCACTTTTTGCACTTGTGTTAGTGTTGAAAAACCACTTTCCGCACTTGTGTTGGTGCAGGAAACCACTTTTGCACTTGTATTAGTGTGGAAAAAACACTTTTTGCACTTGTGATAGTGTTGAAAAACCACTTTTCGCACTTGTGTTAGTGTTGAAAAACCACTTTTCGCACTTGTGTTGGTGCAGGAAACCACTTTTGCACTTGTATTAGTGTGGAAAAAACACTTTTCACACTTGTGTTAGTGTTGAAAAACCACTTTTCGCACTTGTGTTAGTGTTGAAAAACCACTTTTCGCACTTGTGTTGGTGCAGGAAACCACTTTTGCACTTGTATTAGTGTGGAAAAACCACTTTTCGCACTTGTGTTAGTGTTGAAAAACCACTTTTCGCACTTGTGTTAGTGTTGAAAAACCACTTTTCGCACTTGTGTTGGTGCAGGAAACCACTTTTGCACTTGTATTAGTGTGGAAAAAACACTTTTTGCACTTGTGATAGTGTTGAAAAAACACTTTTCGCACTTGTGTTAGTGTTGAAAAAACCACTTTTCGAACTTGTGTTGGTGCAGGAAACCACTTTTGCATTTTTATTAGTGTGGAAAAAACACTTTTTGCACTTGTGTTAGTGTTGAAAAACCACTTTTCGCACTTGTGTTAGTGTTGAAAAACCACTTTTCGCACTTGTGTTAGTGTTGAAAAACCACTTTTCGCACTTGTGTTGGTGCAGGAAACCACTTTTGCACTTGTATTAGTGTGGAAAAACCACTTTTCGCACTTGTGTTAGTGTTGAAAAACCACTTTTCGCACTTGTGTTAGTGTTGATAATCCACTTTTCGCACTTGTGTTGGTGCAGGAAACCACTTTTGCACTTGTATTAGTGTGGAAAAACCACTTTTCGCACTTGTGTTAGTGTTGAAAAACCACTTTTCGCACTTGTGTTAGTGTTGAAAAACCACTTTTCGCACTTGTGTTAGTGTTGAAAAACCACTTTTCGCACTTGTGTTTGTGCAGGAAACCACTTTTGCACTTGAATTAGTGTGGAAAAACCACTTTTCGCACTTGTGTTAGTGTTGAAAAACCACTTTTTGCACTTGTGTTAGTGTTGAAAAACCACTTTTTGCACTTGTGTTAGTGTTGAAAAACCACTTTCCGCACTTGTGTTGGTGCAGGAAACCACTTTTGCACTTGTATTAGTTTGGAAAAAACACTTTTTGCACTTGTGATAGTGTTGAAAAACCACTTTTCGCACTTGTGTTAGTGTTGAAAAAGCACTTTTCGCACTTGTGTTGGTGCAGGAAACCACTTTTTCACTTGTATTAGTGTGGAAAAAACACTTTTCGCACTTGTGTTAGTGTTGAAAAACCACTTTTCGCACTTGTGTTAGTGTTGAAAAACCACTTTTCGCACTTGTGTTAGCGTTGAAAAACCACTTTTCGCACTTGTGTTAGTGTTGAAAAACCACTTTTCGCACTTGTGTTAGTGTTGAAAAACCACTTTTCGCACTTGTGTTAGTGTTGAAAAACCACTTTTCGCACTTGTGTTGGTGCAGGAAACCACTTTTGCACTTGTATTAGTGTAGAAAAAACACTTTTTGCACTTG
This sequence comes from Myxine glutinosa, assembly GCF_964187855.1. Classification (NCBI taxonomy): domain Eukaryota; kingdom Metazoa; phylum Chordata; class Myxini; order Myxiniformes; family Myxinidae; genus Myxine; species Myxine glutinosa. The sequence goes on along the minus strand of NW_027617518.1, from coordinate 105,472 downwards.
TGATAGTGTTGAAAAACCACTTTTCGCACTTGTGTTAGTGTTGAAAAAACCACTTTTCGAACTTGTGTTGGTGCAGGAAACCACTTTTGCACTTGTATTAGTGTGGAAAAACCACTTTTCGCACTTGTGTTAGTGTTGAAAAACCACTTTTCGCACTTGTGTTAGTGTTGAAAAACCACTTTTCGCACTTGTGTTAGTGTTGAAAAACCACTTTTCGCACTTGTGTTGGTGCAGGAAACCACTTTTGCACTTGTATTAGTGTGGAAAAACCACTTTTCGCACTTGTGTTAGTGTTGAAAAACCACTTTTCGCACGTGTGTTAGTGTTGATTAACCACTTTTCGCACTTGTGTTGGTGCAGGAAACCACTTTTGCACTTGTATTAGTGTGGAAAAAACACTTTTTGCACTTGTGATAGTGTTGAAAAACCACTTTTCGCACTTGTGTTAGTGTTGAAAAAACCACTTTTCGAACTTGTGTTGGTGCAGGAAACCACTTTTGCACTTGTATTAGTGTGGAAAAACCACTTTTCGCACTTGTATTAGTGTGGAAAAACACTTTTTGCACTTGTGTTAGTTTTGAAAAACCACTTTTCGCACTTGTGTTAGTGTTGAAAAACCACTTTTCGCACTTGTGTTGGTGCAGGAAACCACTTTTGCACTTGTATTAGTGTGGAAAAACCACTTTTTGCACTTGTGTTAGTGTTGAAAAACCACTTTTCGCACTTGTGTTAGTGTTGAAAAACCACTTTTCGCACTTGTGTTAGTGTTGAAAAACCACTTTTCACACTTGTGTTAGTGTTGAAAAACCACTTTTCGCACCTGTGTTGGTGCAGGAAACCACTTTTGCACTTGTATTAGTGTGGAAAAACCACTTTTCGCACTTGTGTTAGTGTTGAAAAACCACTTTTCGCACTTGTGTTAGTGTTGAAAAACCACTTTTCGCACTTGTGTTTGTGCAGGAAACCACTTTTGCACTTGTATTAGTGTGGAAAAACCACTTTTCGCACTTGTGTTAGTGTTGAAAAACCACTTTTTGCACTTGTGTTAGTGTTGAAAAACCACTTTTCGCACTTGTGTTGGTGCAGGAAACCACTTTTGCACTTGTATTAGTGTGGAAAAAACACTTTTTGCACTTGTGATAGTGTTGAAAAACCACTTTTCGCACTTGTGTTAGTGTTGAAAAACCACTTTTCGCACTTGTGTTGGTGCAGGAAACCACTTTTGCACTTGTATTAGTGTGGAAAAACACTTTTCGCACTTGTGTTAGTGTTGAAAAACCACTTTTCGCACTTGTGTTAGTGTTGAAAAACCACTTTTCGCACTTGTGTTGGTGCAGGAAACCACTTTTGCACTTGTATTAGTGTGGGAAAACCACTTTTTGCACTTGTGTTAGTGTTGAAAAACCACTTTTCGCACGTGTGTTAGTGTTGAAAAACCACTTTTCGCACTTGTGTTGGTGCAGGAAACCACTTTTGCACTTGTATTAGTGTGGAAAAAACACTTTTTGCACATGTGATAGTGTTGAAAAACCACTTTTCGCACTTGTGTTAGTGTTGAAAAACCACTTTTCGCACTTGTGTTGGTGCAGGAAACCACTTTTGCACTTGTATTAGTGTGGAAAAACCACTTTTCGCACTTGTGTTAGTGTTGAAAAACCACTTTTTGCACTTGTGTTAGTGTTGAAAAACCACTTTTCGCACTTGTGTTAGTGTTGAAAAACCACTTTTCGCACTTGTGTTGGTGCAGGAAACCACTTTTGCACTTGTATTAGTGTGGAAAAAACACTTTTTGCACTTGTGATAGTGTTGAAAAAACACTTTTCGCACTTGTGTTAGTGTTGAAAAAACCACTTTTCGAACTTGTGTTGGTGCAGGAAACCACTTTTGCACTTGTATTAGTGTGGAAAAAACACTTTTTGCACTTGTGTTAGTGTCGAAAAACCACTTTTCGCACTTGTGTTAGTGTTGAAAAACCACTTTTCGCACTTGTGTTAGTGTTGAAAAACCACTTTTCGCACTTGTGTTGGTGCAGGAAACCACTTTTGCACTTGTATTAGTGTGGAAAAACCACTTTTCGCACTTGTGTTAGTGTTGAAAAACCACTTTTCGCACTTGTGTTAGTGTTGATAAACCACTTTTCGCACTTGTGTTGGTGCAGGAAACCACTTTTGCACTTGTATTAGTGTGGAAAAAACACTTTTTGCACTTGTGATAGTGTTGAAAAACCACTTTTCGCACTTGTGTTAGTGTTGAAAAAAACACTTTTCGAACTTGTGTTGGTGCAGGAAACCACTTTTGCACTTGTATTAGTGTGGAAAAACCACTTTTCGCACTTGTGTTAGTGTTGAAAAACCACTTTTCGCACTTGTGTTAGTGTTGAAAAACCACTTTTCGCACTTGTGTTAGTGTTGAAAAACCACTTTTCGCACTTGTGTTTGTGCAGGAAACCACTTTTGCACTTGAATTAGTGTGGAAAAACCACTTTTCGCACTTGTGTTAGTGTTGAAAAACCACTTTTTGCACTTGTGTTAGTGTTGAAAAACCACTTTTTGCACTTGTGTTAGTGTTGAAAAACCACTTTCCGCACTTGTGTTGGTGCAGGAAACCACTTTTGCACTTGTATTAGTTTGGAAAAAACACTTTTTGCACTTGTGATAGTGTTGAAAAACCACTTTTCGCACTTGTGTTAGTGTTGAAAAACCACTTTTCACACTTGTGTTGGTGCAGGAAACCACTTTTGCACTTGTATTAGTGTGGAAAAAACACTTTTCGCACTTGTGTTAGTGTTGAAAAACCACTTTTCGCACTTGTGTTAGTGTTGAAAAACCACTTTTCGCACTTGTGTTGGTGCAGGAAACCACTTTTGCACTTGTATTAGTGTGGAAAAACCACTTTTCGCACTTGTGTTAGTGTTGAAAAACCACTTTTCGCACTTGTGTTAGTGTTGAAAAACCACTCCACTTTTGCACTTGTATTAGTGTGGAAAAAACACTTTTTGCACTTGTGATAGTGTTGAAAAACCACTTTTCGCACTTGAGTTAGTGTTGAAAAACCACTTTTCGCACTTGTGTTGGTGCAGGAAACCACTTTTGCACTTGTATTAGTGTGGAAAAACCACTTTTTGCACTTGTGTTAGTGTTGAAAAACCACTTTTCGCACTTGTGTTAGTGTTGAAAAACCACTTTTCGCACTTGTGTTAGTGTTGAAAAACCACTTTTCACACTTGTGTTAGTGTTGAAAAACCACTTTTCGCACCTGTGTTGGTGCAGGAAACCACTTTTGCACTTGTATTAGTGTGGAAAAACCACTTTTCGCACTTGTGTTAGTGTTGAAAAACCACTTTTCGCACTTGTGTTAGTGTTGAAAAACCACTTTTCGCACTTGTGTTTGTGCAGGAAACCACTTTTGCACTTGTATTAGTGTGGAAAAACCACTTTTCGCACTTGTGTTAGTGTTGAAAAACCACTTTTTGCACTTGTGTTAGTGTTGAAAAACCACTTTTCGCACTTGTGTTGGTGCAGGAAACCACTTTTGCACTTGTATTAGTGTGGAAAAAACACTTTTTGCACTTGTGATAGTGTTGAAAAACCACTTTTCGCACTTGTGTTAGTGTTGAAAAACCACTTTTCGCACTTGTGTTGGTGCAGGAAACCACTTTTGCACTTGTATTAGTGTGGAAAAACACTTTTCGCACTTGTGTTAGTGTTGAAAAACCACTTTTCGCACTTGTGTTAGTGTTGAAAAACCACTTTTCGCACTTGTGTTGGTGCAGGAAACCACTTTTGCACTTGTATTAGTGTGGGAAAACCACTTTTTGCACTTGTGTTAGTGTTGAAAAACCACTTTTCGCACGTGTGTTAGTGTTGAAAAACCACTTTTCGCACTTGTGTTGGTGCAGGAAACCACTTTTGCACTTGTATTAGTGTGGAAAAAACACTTTTTGCACATGTGATAGTGTTGAAAAACCACTTTTCGCACTTGTGTTAGTGTTGAAAAACCACTTTTCGCACTTGTGTTGGTGCAGGAAACCACTTTTGCACTTGTATTAGTGTGGAAAAACCACTTTTCGCACTTGTGTTAGTGTTGAAAAACCACTTTTTGCACTTGTGTTAGTGTTGAAAAACCACTTTTCGCACTTGTGTTAGTGTTGAAAAACCACTTTTCGCACTTGTGTTGGTGCAGGAAACCACTTTTGCACTTGTATTAGTGTGGAAAAAACACTTTTTGCACTTGTGATAGTGTTGAAAAAACACTTTTCGCACTTGTGTTAGTGTTGAAAAAACCACTTTTCGAACTTGTGTTGGTGCAGGAAACCACTTTTGCACTTGTATTAGTGTGGAAAAAACACTTTTTGCACTTGTGTTAGTGTCGAAAAACCACTTTTCGCACTTGTGTTAGTGTTGAAAAACCACTTTTCGCACTTGTGTTAGTGTTGAAAAACCACTTTTCGCACTTGTGTTGGTGCAGGAAACCACTTTTGCACTTGTATTAGTGTGGAAAAACCACTTTTCGCACTTGTGTTAGTGTTGAAAAACCACTTTTCGCACTTGTGTTAGTGTTGATAAACCACTTTTCGCACTTGTGTTGGTGCAGGAAACCACTTTTGCACTTGTATTAGTGTGGAAAAAACACTTTTTGCACTTGTGATAGTGTTGAAAAACCACTTTTCGCACTTGTGTTAGTGTTGAAAAAAACACTTTTCGAACTTGTGTTGGTGCAGGAAACCACTTTTGCACTTGTATTAGTGTGGAAAAACCACTTTTCGCACTTGTGTTAGTGTTGAAAAACCACTTTTCGCACTTGTGTTAGTGTTGAAAAACCACTTTTCGCACTTGTGTTAGTGTTGAAAAACCACTTTTCGCACTTGTGTTTGTGCAGGAAACCACTTTTGCACTTGAATTAGTGTGGAAAAACCACTTTTCGCACTTGTGTTAGTGTTGAAAAACCACTTTTTGCACTTGTGTTAGTGTTGAAAAACCACTTTTTGCACTTGTGTTAGTGTTGAAAAACCACTTTCCGCACTTGTGTTGGTGCAGGAAACCACTTTTGCACTTGTATTAGTTTGGAAAAAACACTTTTTGCACTTGTGATAGTGTTGAAAAACCACTTTTCGCACTTGTGTTAGTGTTGAAAAACCACTTTTCACACTTGTGTTGGTGCAGGAAACCACTTTTGCACTTGTATTAGTGTGGAAAAAACACTTTTCGCACTTGTGTTAGTGTTGAAAAACCACTTTTCGCACTTGTGTTAGTGTTGAAAAACCACTTTTCGCACTTGTGTTGGTGCAGGAAACCACTTTTGCACTTGTATTAGTGTGGAAAAACCACTTTTCGCACTTGTGTTAGTGTTGAAAAACCACTTTTCGCACTTGTGTTAGTGTTGAAAAACCACTCCACTTTTGCACTTGTATTAGTGTGGAAAAAACACTTTTTGCACTTGTGATAGTGTTGAAAAACCACTTTTCGCACTTGAGTTAGTGTTGAAAAACCACTTTTCGCACTTGTGTTGGTGCAGGAAACCACTTTTGCACTTGTATTAGTGTGGAAAAAACACTTTTTGCACTTGTGATAGTGTTGAAAAACCACTTTTCGCACTTGTGTTAGTGTTGAAAAACCACTCTTCGCACTTGTGTTGGTGCAGGAAACCACTTTTGCACTTGTATTAGTGTGGAAAAACCACTTTTCGCACTTGTGTTAGTGTTGAAAAACCACTTTTCGCACTTGTGTTGGTGTTGAAAAACCACTTTTCACACTTGTGTTAGTGTTGAAAAACCACTTTTCGCACTTGTGTTGGTGCAGGAAACCACTTTTGCACTTGTATTAGTGTGGAAAAAACACTTTTTGCACTTGTGATAGTGTTGAAAAACCACTTTTCGCACTTTAGTCTAGTAGGAAGACTAGGTCCCCCTGCACCCCCCGGAGATATACTTCTAATCAGTGTTTCTAGATTGGAAAAAATGTGTAGAAAATGACTAGCTATGGCCCCAAGCTGAAAAAATGTCCCACATACCATTTTTATGCAAATTACTGCTGCAAATTTTATGCAAAATTATGCAAATTTTATGCAAATTTTTGATGAGGAGTAGAGTTGAGGGGTCTTTGAGGGCTTCATCGAGGTGCTCTCGGTTGCAAGACTGGGTCATTCTGAGAAGCACAGCAGGGTCAGAGATCATGATGTTCTCCTCCTCAGTGAATCTCTCCATCAACAGCCTCTCCATTGCCTCACACACTGTTTTGAGGCAAAAGAGGGACTTTGCGTAGGCCTTTCCACTGAGAACACCTTTGAGAGATCCACTTGTTACTAGTTGTGCCTCAAAGAGAATCTCTGCATATCCAGAACCACGCATCTTGTGTCCAGTGAGCATCCCGATGTAGTTCATGGATGTGTGGAAGGGTCCAATCGTTACTACATGACTAGCAAATTCATTTGGCCAGCGCCAGATGATGGGAAGGGCTTTCATGCAGACACCCAGATCAAATGTATTCAGGACCCATCTCTGACCCACCTCAGCAGTTGCTGCCTCGGAACGCTTCAGTAGCTCACGAACAACTGCGTTGTCTGTGATCGGTTGGTGGATAGGCGTGCAGTAGTCGACTGTTGATTTGCTGGGTGGGGGAGAACCAGTTGCAGAGGTGAAACCCCCTAGCCCAGGCACAGGCTGCAGGCCATTGCCATGCCATGCAGGCACCAGGCACAGACCGATCACAGACAACGCAGTTGTTCGTGAGCTACTGAAGCGTTCCGAGGCAGCAACTGCTGAGGTGGGTCAGAGATGGGTCCTGAATACATTTGATCTGGGTGTCTGCATGAAAGCCCTTCCCATCATCTGGCGCTGGCCAAATGAATTTGCTAGTCATGTAGTAACGATTGGACCCTTCCACACATCCATGAACTACATCGGGATGCTCACTGGACACAAGATGCGTGGTTCTGGATATGCAGAGATTCTCTTTGAGGCACAACTAGTAACAAGTGGATCTCTCAAAGGTGTTCTCAGTGGAAAGGCCTACGCAAAGTCCCTCTTTTGCCTCAAAACAGTGTGTGAGGCAATGGAGAGGCTGTTGTTGGAGAGATTCACTGAGGAGGAGAACATCATGATCTCTGACCCTGCTGTGCTTCTCAGAATGACCCAGTCTTGCAACCGAGAGCACCTCGATGAAGCCCTCAAAGACCCCTCAACTCTACTCCTCATCAAAAATTTGCATAAAATTTGCATAATTTTGCATAAAATTTGCAGCAGTAATTTGCATAAAAATGGTATGTGGGACATTTTTTCAGCTTGGGGCCATAGCTAGTCATTTTCTACACATTTTTTCCAATCTAGAAACACTGATTAGAAGTATATCTCCGGGGGGTGCAGGGGGACCTAGTCTTCCTACTAGACTACTTGTGTTAGTGTTGAAAAAACCACTTTTCGAACTTGTGTTGGTGCAGGAAACCACTTTTGCACTTGTATTAGTGTTGAAAAACCACTTTTCGCACTTGTGTTAGTGTTGAAAAACCACTTTTCGCAATTGTGTTAGTGTTGAAAAACCACTTTTCGCACTTGTGTTAGTGTTGAAAAACCACTTTTCGCACTTGTGTTGGTGCAGGAAACCACTTTTGCACTTGTATTAGTGTGGAAAAACCACTTTTCGCACTTGTGTTAGTGTTGAAAACCACTTTTTGCCCTTGTGTTAGTGTTGATAAACCACTTTTCGCACTTGTGTTGGTGCAGGAAACCACTTTTGCACTTGTATTAGTGTGGAAAAATCACTTTTCGCACTTGTGTTAGTGTTGAAAAACCACTTTTCGCACTTGTGTTAGTGTTGAAAAACCACTTTTCGCACTTGTGTTAGTGTTGAAAAACCACTTTTCGCACTTGTGTTTGTGCAGGAAACCACTTTTGCACTTGAATTAGTGTGGAAAAACCACTTTTCGCACTTGTGTTAGTGTTGAAAAACCACTTTTTGCACTTGTGTTAGTGTTGAAAAACCACTTTCCGCACTTGTGTTGGTGCAGGAAACCACTTTTGCACTTGTATTAGTGTGGACAAAACACTTTTTGCACTTGTGATAGTGTTGAAAAACCACTTTTCGCACTTGTGTTAGTGTTGAAAAACCACTTTTCGCACTTGTGTTGGTGCAGGAAACCACTTTTGCACTTGTATTAGTGTGGAAAAAACCACTTTTCGCACTTGTGTTAGTGTTGAAAAACCACTTTTCGCACTTGTGTTGGTGCAGGAAACCACTTTTGCACTTGTATTAGTGTGGAAAAACCACTTTTCGCACTTGTGTTAGTGTTGAAAAACCACTTTTCGCACTTGTGTTAGTGTTGAAAAACCACTTTTCGCACTTGTGTTAGTGTTGAAAAACCACTTTTCACACTTGTGTTAGTGTTGAAAAACCACTTTTCGCACTTGTGTTGGTGCAGGAAACCACTTTTGCACTTGTATTAGTGTGGAAAAACCACTTTTCGCACTTATGTTAGTGTTGAAAAACCACTTTTCGCACTTGTGTTAGTGTTGAAAAACCACTTTTCGCACTTGTGTTTGTGTAGGAAACCACTTTTGCACTTGTATTAGTGTGGAAAAACCACTTTTCGCACTTGTGTTAGTGTTGAAAAACCACTTTTCGCACTTGTGTTGGTGCAGGAAACCACTTTTGCACTTGTATTAGTGTGGAAAAAACACTTTTTGCACTTGTGATAGTGTTGAAAAACCACTTTTCGCACTTGTGTTAGTGTTGAAAAACCACTTTTCGCACTTGTGTTGGTGCAGGAAACCACTTTTGCACTTGTGTGTTGGTGCAGGAAACCACTTTTGCACTTGTATTAGTGTGGAAAAACAATTTTCGCACTTGTGTTAGTGTTGAAAAACCACTTTTCGCACTTGTGTTAGTGTTGAAAAACCACTTTTCGCACTTGTGTTGGTGCAGGAAACCACTTTTGCACTTGTATTAGTGTGGAAAAACCACTTTTCGCACTTGTGTTAGTGTTGAAAAACCACTTTTCGCACTTGTGTTAGTGTTGAAAAACCACTTTTCGCACTTGTGTTGGTGCAGGAAACCACTTTTGCACTTGTATTAGTGTGGAAAAAACACTTTTTGCACTTGTGATAGTGTTGAAAAACCACTTTTCGCACTTGTGTTAGTGTTGAAAAACCACTTTTCGCACTTGTGTTGGTGCAGGAAACCACTTTTGCACTTGTATTAGTGTGGAAAAACCACTTTTCGCACTTGTGTTAGTGTTGAAAAACCACTTTTCGCACTTGTGTTAGTGTTGAAAAACCACTTTTCGCACTTGTGTTGGTGCAGGAAACCACTTTTGCACTTGTATTAGTGTGGAAAAAACACTTTTTGCACTTGTGATAGTGTTGAAAAACCACTTTTCGCACTTGTGTTAGTGTTGAAAAAACCACTTTTCGAACTTGTGTTGGTGCAGGAAACCACTTTTGCACTTGTATTAGTGTGGAAAAAACACTTTTTGCACTTGTGTTAGTGTTGAAAAACCACTTTTCGCACTTGTGTTAGTGTTGAAAAACCACTTTTCGCACTTGTGTTAGTGTTGAAAAACCACTTTTCGCACTTGTGTTAGTGTTGAAAAACCACTTTTCGCACTTGTGTTGGTGCAGGAAACCACTTTTGCACTTGTATTAGTGTGGAAAAACCACTTTTCGCACTTGTGTTAGTGTTGAAAAACCACTTTTCGCACTTGTGTTAGTGTTGATAAACCACTTTTCGCACTTGTGTTGGTGCAGGAAACCACTTTTGCACTTGTATTAGTGTGGAAAAAACACTTTTTGCACTTGTGATAGTGTTGAAAAACCACTTTTCGCACTTGTGTTAGTGTTGAAAAAACCACTTTTCGAACTTGTGTTGGTGCAGGAAACCACTTTTGCACTTGTATTAGTGTGGAAAAACCACTTTTCGCACTTGTGTTAGTGTTGAAAAACCACTTTTCGCACTTGTGTTAGTGTTGAAAAACCACTTTTCGCACTTGTGTTAGTGTTGAAAAACCACTTTTCGCACATGTGTTTGTGCAGGAAACCACTTTTGCACTTGAATTAGTGTGGAAAAACCACTTTTCGCACTTGTGTTAGTGTTGAAAAACCACTTTTTGCACTTGTGTTAGTGTTGAAAAACCACTTTCCGCACTCGTGTTGGTGCAGGAAACCACTTTTGCACTTGTATTAGTGTGGAAAAAACACTTTTTGCACTTGTGATAGTGTTGAAAAACCACTTTTCGCACTTGTGTTAGTGTTGAAAAACCACTTTTCGCACTTGTGTTGGTGCAGGAAACCACTTTTGCACTTGTATTAGTGTGGAAAAAACACTTTTCGCACTTGTGTTAGTGTTGAAAAACCACTTTTCGCACTTGTGTTAGTGTTGAAAAACCACTTTTCGCACTTGTGTTGGTGCAGGAAACCACTTTTGCACTTGTATTAGTGTGGAAAAACCACTTTTCGCACTTGTGTTAGTGTTGAAAAACCACTTTTCGCACTTGTGTTAGTGTTGAAAAACCACTTTTCGCACTTGTGTTGGTGCAGGAAACCACTTTTGCACTTGTATTAGTGTGGAAAAAACACTTTTTGCACTTGTGATAGTGTTGAAAAACCACTTTTCGCACTTGTGTTAGTGTTGAAAAACCACTTTTCGCACTTGTGTTGGTGCAGGAAACCACTTTTACACTTGTATTAGTGTGGAAAAAACACTTTTTGCACTTGTGATAGTGTTGAAAAACCAATTTTCGCACTTGTGTTAGTGTTGAAAAACCACTTTTCGCACTTGTGTTGGTGCAGGAAACCACTTTTGCACTTGTATTAGTGTTGAAAAACCACTTTTCGCACTTGTGTTAGTGTTGAAAAACCACTTTTCGCAATTGTGTTAGTGTTGAAAAACCACTTTTCGCACTTGTGTTAGTGTTGAAAAACCACTTTTCGCACTTGTGTTGGTGCAGGAAACCACTTTTGCACTTGTATTAGTGTTGAAAAACCACTTTTCGCACTTGTGTTAGTGTTGAAAAACCACTTTTCGCAATTGTGTTAGTGTTGAAAAACCACTTTTCGCACTTGTGTTAGTGTTGAAAAACCACTTTTCGCACTTGTGTTGGTGCAGGAAACCACTTTTGCACTTGTATTAGTGTTGAAAAACCACTTTTCGCACTTGTGTTAGTGTTGAAAAACCACTTTTCGCAATTGTGTTAGTGTTGAAAAACCACTTTTCGCACTTGTGTTAGTGTTGAAAAACCACTTTTCGCACTTGTGTTGGTGCAGGAAACCACTTTTGCACTTGTATTAGTGTGGAAAAACCACTTTTCGCACTTGTGTTAGTGTTGAAAACCACTTTTTGCCCTTGTGTTAGTGTTGATAAACCACTTTTCGCACTTGTGTTGGTGCAGGAAACCACTTTTGCACTTGTATTAGTGTGGAAAAATCACTTTTCGCACTTGTGTTAGTGTTGAAAAACCACTTTTCGCACTTGTGTTAGTGTTGAAAAACCACTTTTCGCACTTGTGTTAGTGTTGAAAAACCACTTTTCGCACTTGTGTTTGTGCAGGAAACCACTTTTGCACTTGAATTAGTGTGGAAAAACCACTTTTCGCACTTGTGTTAGTGTTGAAAAACCACTTTTTGCACTTGTGTTAGTGTTGAAAAACCACTTTCCGCACTTGTGTTGGTGCAGGAAACCACTTTTGCACTTGTATTAGTGTGGACAAAACACTTTTTGCACTTGTGATAGTGTTGAAAAACCACTTTTCGCACTTGTGTTAGTGTTGAAAAACCACTTTTCGCACTTGTGTTGGTGCAGGAAACCACTTTTGCACTTGTATTAGTGTGGAAAAAACCACTTTTCGCACTTGTGTTAGTGTTGAAAAACCACTTTTCGCACTTGTGTTAGTGTTGAAAAACCACTTTTCGCACTTGTGTTGGTGCAGGAAACCACTTTTGCACTTGTATTAGTGTGGAAAAACCACTTTTCGCACTTGTGTTAGTGTTGAAAAACCACTTTTCGCACTTGTGTTAGTGTTGAAAAACCACTTTTCGCACTTGTGTTGGTGCAGGAAACCACTTTTGCACTTGTATTAGTGTGGAAAAAACACTTTTTGCACTTGTGATAGTGTTGAAAAACCACTTTTCGCACTTGTGTTAGTGTTGAAAAACCACTTTCCGCACTTGTGTTGGTGCAGGAAACCACTTTTGCACTTGTATTAGTTTGGAAAAAACACTTTTTGCACTTGTGATAGTGTTGAAAAACCACTTTTCGCACTTGTGTTAGTGTTGAAAAACCACTTTTCACACTTGTGTTGGTGCAGGAAACCACTTTTGCACTTGTATTAGTGTGGAAAAAACACTTTTCGCACTTGTGTTAGTGTTGAAAAACCACTTTTCGCACTTGTGTTAGTGTTGAAAAACCACTTTTCGCACTTGTGTTGGTGCAGGAAACCACTTTTGCACTTGTATTAGTGTGGAAAAACCACTTTTCGCACTTGTGTTAGTGTTGAAAAACCACTTTTCGCACTTGTGTTAGTGTTGAAAAACCACTCCACTTTTGCACTTGTATTAGTGTGGAAAAAACACTTTTTGCACTTGTGATAGTGTTGAAAAACCACTTTTCGCACTTGAGTTAGTGTTGAAAAACCACTTTTCGCACTTGTGTTGGTGCAGGAAACCACTTTTGCACTTGTATTAGTGTGGAAAAAACACTTTTTGCACTTGTGATAGTGTTGAAAAACCACTTTTCGCACTTGTGTTAGTGTTGAAAAACCACTCTTCGCACTTGTGTTGGTGCAGGAAACCACTTTTGCACTTGTATTAGTGTGGAAAAACCACTTTTCGCACTTGTGTTAGTGTTGAAAAACCACTTTTCGCACTTGTGTTGGTGTTGAAAAACCACTTTTCACACTTGTGTTAGTGTTGAAAAACCACTTTTCGCACTTGTGTTGGTGCAGGAAACCACTTTTGCACTTGTATTAGTGTGGAAAAAACACTTTTTGCACTTGTGATAGTGTTGAAAAACCACTTTTCGCACTTTAGTCTAGTAGGAAGACTAGGTCCCCCTGCACCCCCCGGAGATATACTTCTAATCAGTGTTTCTAGATTGGAAAAAATGTGTAGAAAATGACTAGCTATGGCCCCAAGCTGAAAAAATGTCCCACATACCATTTTTATGCAAATTACTGCTGCAAATTTTATGCAAAATTATGCAAATTTTATGCAAATTTTTGATGAGGAGTAGAGTTGAGGGGTCTTTGAGGGCTTCATCGAGGTGCTCTCGGTTGCAAGACTGGGTCATTCTGAGAAGCACAGCAGGGTCAGAGATCATGATGTTCTCCTCCTCAGTGAATCTCTCCATCAACAGCCTCTCCATTGCCTCACACACTGTTTTGAGGCAAAAGAGGGACTTTGCGTAGGCCTTTCCACTGAGAACACCTTTGAGAGATCCACTTGTTACTAGTTGTGCCTCAAAGAGAATCTCTGCATATCCAGAACCACGCATCTTGTGTCCAGTGAGCATCCCGATGTAGTTCATGGATGTGTGGAAGGGTCCAATCGTTACTACATGACTAGCAAATTCATTTGGCCAGCGCCAGATGATGGGAAGGGCTTTCATGCAGACACCCAGATCAAATGTATTCAGGACCCATCTCTGACCCACCTCAGCAGTTGCTGCCTCGGAACGCTTCAGTAGCTCACGAACAACTGCGTTGTCTGTGATCGGTTGGTGGATAGGCGTGCAGTAGTCGACTGTTGATTTGCTGGGTGGGGGAGAACCAGTTGCAGAGGTGAAACCCCCTAGCCCAGGCACAGGCTGCAGGCCATTGCCATGCCATGCAGGCACCAGGCACAGACCGATCACAGACAACGCAGTTGTTCGTGAGCTACTGAAGCGTTCCGAGGCAGCAACTGCTGAGGTGGGTCAGAGATGGGTCCTGAATACATTTGATCTGGGTGTCTGCATGAAAGCCCTTCCCATCATCTGGCGCTGGCCAAATGAATTTGCTAGTCATGTAGTAACGATTGGACCCTTCCACACATCCATGAACTACATCGGGATGCTCACTGGACACAAGATGCGTGGTTCTGGATATGCAGAGATTCTCTTTGAGGCACAACTAGTAACAAGTGGATCTCTCAAAGGTGTTCTCAGTGGAAAGGCCTACGCAAAGTCCCTCTTTTGCCTCAAAACAGTGTGTGAGGCAATGGAGAGGCTGTTGATGGAGAGATTCACTGAGGAGGAGAACATCATGATCTCTGACCCTGCTGTGCTTCTCAGAATGACCCAGTCTTGCAACCGAGAGCACCTCGATGAAGCCCTCAAAGACCCCTCAACTCTACTCCTCATCAAAAATTTGCATAAAATTTGCATAATTTTGCATAAAATTTGCAGCAGTAATTTGCATAAAAATGGTATGTGGGACATTTTTTCAGCTTGGGGCCATAGCTAGTCATTTTCTACACATTTTTTCCAATCTAGAAACACTGATTAGAAGTATATCTCCGGGGGGTGCAGGGGGACCTAGTCTTCCTACTAGACTACTTGTGTTAGTGTTGAAAAAACCACTTTTCGAACTTGTGTTGGTGCAGGAAACCACTTTTGCACTTGTATTAGTGTTGAAAAACCACTTTTCGCACTTGTGTTAGTGTTGAAAAACCACTTTTCGCAATTGTGTTAGTGTTGAAAAACCACTTTTCGCACTTGTGTTAGTGTTGAAAAACCACTTTTCGCACTTGTGTTGGTGCAGGAAACCACTTTTGCACTTGTATTAGTGTGGAAAAACCACTTTTCGCACTTGTGTTAGTGTTGAAAACCACTTTTTGCCCTTGTGTTAGTGTTGATAAACCACTTTTCGCACTTGTGTTGGTGCAGGAAACCACTTTTGCACTTGTATTAGTGTGGAAAAATCACTTTTCGCACTTGTGTTAGTGTTGAAAAACCACTTTTCGCACTTGTGTTAGTGTTGAAAAACCACTTTTCGCACTTGTGTTAGTGTTGAAAAACCACTTTTCGCACTTGTGTTTGTGCAGGAAACCACTTTTGCACTTGAATTAGTGTGGAAAAACCACTTTTCGCACTTGTGTTAGTGTTGAAAAACCACTTTTTGCACTTGTGTTAGTGTTGAAAAACCACTTTCCGCACTTGTGTTGGTGCAGGAAACCACTTTTGCACTTGTATTAGTGTGGACAAAACACTTTTTGCACTTGTGATAGTGTTGAAAAACCACTTTTCGCACTTGTGTTAGTGTTGAAAAACCACTTTTCGCACTTGTGTTGGTGCAGGAAACCACTTTTGCACTTGTATTAGTGTGGAAAAAACCACTTTTCGCACTTGTGTTAGTGTTGAAAAACCACTTTTCGCACTTGTGTTGGTGCAGGAAACCACTTTTGCACTTGTATTAGTGTGGAAAAACCACTTTTCGCACTTGTGTTAGTGTTGAAAAACCACTTTTCGCACTTGTGTTAGTGTTGAAAAACCACTTTTCGCACTTGTGTTAGTGTTGAAAAACCACTTTTCACACTTGTGTTAGTGTTGAAAAACCACTTTTCGCACTTGTGTTGGTGCAGGAAACCACTTTTGCACTTGTATTAGTGTGGAAAAACCACTTTTCGCACTTATGTTAGTGTTGAAAAACCACTTTTCGCACTTGTGTTAGTGTTGAAAAACCACTTTTCGCACTTGTGTTTGTGTAGGAAACCACTTTTGCACTTGTATTAGTGTGGAAAAACCACTTTTCGCACTTGTGTTAGTGTTGAAAAACCACTTTTTGCACTTGTGTAAGTGTTGAAAAACCACTTTTCGCACTTGTGTTGGTGCAGGAAACCACTTTTGCACTTGTATTAGTGTGGAAAAAACACTTTTTGCACTTGTGATAGTGTTGAAAAACCACTTTTCGCACTTGTGTTAGTGTTGAAAAACCACTTTTCGCACTTGTGTTGGTGCAGGAAACCACTTTTGCACTTGTATTAGTGTGGAAAAACAATTTTCGCACTTGTGTTAGTGTTGAAAAACCACTTTTCGCACTTGTGTTAGTGTTGAAAAACCACTTTTCGCACTTGTGTTGGTGCAGGAAACCACTTTTGCACTTGTATTAGTGTGGAAAAACCACTTTTCGCACTTGTGTTAGTGTTGAAAAACCACTTTTCGCACTTGTGTTAGTGTTGAAAAACCACTTTTCGCACTTGTGTTGGTGCAGGAAACCACTTTTGCACTTGTATTAGTGTGGAAAAAACACTTTTTGCACTTGTGATAGTGTTGAAAAACCACTTTTCGCACTTGTGTTAGTGTTGAAAAACCACTTTTCGCACTTGTGTTGGTGCAGGAAACCACTTTTGCACTTGTATTAGTGTGGAAAAACCACTTTTCGCACTTGTGTTAGTGTTGAAAAACCACTTTTCGCACTTGTGTTAGTGTTGAAAAACCACTTTTCGCACTTGTGTTGGTGCAGGAAACCACTTTTGCACTTGTATTAGTGTGGAAAAAACACTTTTTGCACTTGTGATAGTGTTGAAAAACCACTTTTCGCACTTGTGTTAGTGTTGAAAAAACCACTTTTCGAACTTGTGTTGGTGCAGGAAACCACTTTTGCACTTGTATTAGTGTGGAAAAAACACTTTTTGCACTTGTGTTAGTGTTGAAAAACCACTTTTCGCACTTGTGTTAGTGTTGAAAAACCACTTTTCGCACTTGTGTTAGTGTTGAAAAACCACTTTTCGCACTTGTGTTAGTGTTGAAAAACCACTTTTCGCACTTGTGTTGGTGCAGGAAACCACTTTTGCACTTGTATTAGTGTGGAAAAACCACTTTTCGCACTTGTGTTAGTGTTGAAAAACCACTTTTCGCACTTGTGTTAGTGTTGATAAACCACTTTTCGCACTTGTGTTGGTGCAGGAAACCACTTTTGCACTTGTATTAGTGTGGAAAAAACACTTTTTGCACTTGTGATAGTGTTGAAAAACCACTTTTCGCACTTGTGTTAGTGTTGAAAAAACCACTTTTCGAACTTGTGTTGGTGCAGGAAACCACTTTTGCACTTGTATTAGTGTGGAAAAACCACTTTTCGCACTTGTGTTAGTGTTGAAAAACCACTTTTCGCACTTGTGTTAGTGTTGAAAAACCACTTTTCGCACTTGTGTTAGTGTTGAAAAACCACTTTTCGCACATGTGTTTGTGCAGGAAACCACTTTTGCACTTGAATTAGTGTGGAAAAACCACTTTTCGCACTTGTGTTAGTGTTGAAAAACCACTTTTTGCACTTGTGTTAGTGTTGAAAAACCACTTTCCGCACTCGTGTTGGTGCAGGAAACCACTTTTGCACTTGTATTAGTGTGGAAAAAACACTTTTTGCACTTGTGATAGTGTTGAAAAACCACTTTTCGCACTTGTGTTAGTGTTGAAAAACCACTTTTCGCACTTGTGTTGGTGCAGGAAACCACTTTTGCACTTGTATTAGTGTGGAAAAAACACTTTTCGCACTTGTGTTAGTGTTGAAAAACCACTTTTCGCACTTGTGTTAGTGTTGAAAAACCACTTTTCGCACTTGTGTTGGTGCAGGAAACCACTTTTGCACTTGTATTAGTGTGGAAAAACCACTTTTCGCACTTGTGTTAGTGTTGAAAAACCACTTTTCGCACTTGTGTTAGTGTTGAAAAACCACTTTTCGCACTTGTGTTGGTGCAGGAAACCACTTTTGCACTTGTATTAGTGTGGAAAAAACACTTTTTGCACTTGTGATAGTGTTGAAAAACCACTTTTCGCACTTGTGTTAGTGTTGAAAAACCACTTTTCGCACTTGTGTTGGTGCAGGAAACCACTTTTACACTTGTATTAGTGTGGAAAAAACACTTTTTGCACTTGTGATAGTGTTGAAAAACCAATTTTCGCACTTGTGTTAGTGTTGAAAAACCACTTTTCGCACTTGTGTTGGTGCAGGAAACCACTTTTGCACTTGTATTAGTGTTGAAAAACCACTTTTCGCACTTGTGTTAGTGTTGAAAAACCACTTTTCGCAATTGTGTTAGTGTTGAAAAACCACTTTTCGCACTTGTGTTAGTGTTGAAAAACCACTTTTCGCACTTGTGTTGGTGCAGGAAACCACTTTTGCACTTGTATTAGTGTTGAAAAACCACTTTTCGCACTTGTGTTAGTGTTGAAAAACCACTTTTCGCAATTGTGTTAGTGTTGAAAAACCACTTTTCGCACTTGTGTTAGTGTTGAAAAACCACTTTTCGCACTTGTGTTGGTGCAGGAAACCACTTTTGCACTTGTATTAGTGTTGAAAAACCACTTTTCGCACTTGTGTTAGTGTTGAAAAACCACTTTTCGCAATTGTGTTAGTGTTGAAAAACCACTTTTCGCACTTGTGTTAGTGTTGAAAAACCACTTTTCGCACTTGTGTTGGTGCAGGAAACCACTTTTGCACTTGTATTAGTGTGGAAAAACCACTTTTCGCACTTGTGTTAGTGTTGAAAACCACTTTTTGCCCTTGTGTTAGTGTTGATAAACCACTTTTCGCACTTGTGTTGGTGCAGGAAACCACTTTTGCACTTGTATTAGTGTGGAAAAATCACTTTTCGCACTTGTGTTAGTGTTGAAAAACCACTTTTCGCACTTGTGTTAGTGTTGAAAAACCACTTTTCGCACTTGTGTTAGTGTTGAAAAACCACTTTTCGCACTTGTGTTTGTGCAGGAAACCACTTTTGCACTTGAATTAGTGTGGAAAAACCACTTTTCGCACTTGTGTTAGTGTTGAAAAACCACTTTTTGCACTTGTGTTAGTGTTGAAAAACCACTTTCCGCACTTGTGTTGGTGCAGGAAACCACTTTTGCACTTGTATTAGTGTGGACAAAACACTTTTTGCACTTGTGATAGTGTTGAAAAACCACTTTTCGCACTTGTGTTAGTGTTGAAAAACCACTTTTCGCACTTGTGTTGGTGCAGGAAACCACTTTTGCACTTGTATTAGTGTGGAAAAAACCACTTTTCGCACTTGTGTTAGTGTTGAAAAACCACTTTTCGCACTTGTGTTAGTGTTGAAAAACCACTTTTCGCACTTGTGTTGGTGCAGGAAACCACTTTTGCACTTGTATTAGTGTGGAAAAACCACTTTTCGCACTTGTGTTAGTGTTGAAAAACCACTTTTCGCACTTGTGTTAGTGTTGAAAAACCACTTTTCGCACTTGTGTTGGTGCAGGAAACCACTTTTGCACTTGTATTAGTGTGGAAAAAACACTTTTTGCACTTGTGATAGTGTTGAAAAACCACTTTTCGCACTTGTGTTAGTGTTGAAAAACCACTTTTCGCACTTGTGTTGGTGCAGGAAACCACTTTTGCACTTGTATTAGTGTGGAAAAACCACTTTTCGCACTTGTGTTAGTGTTGAAAAACCACTTTTCGCACTTGTGTTAGTGTTGAAAAACCACTTTTCGCACTTGTGTTAGCGTTGAAAAACCACTTTTCGCACTTGTGTTGGTGCAGGAAACCACTTTTGCACTTGTATTAGTGTGGAAAAAACACTTTTTGCACTTGTGATAGTGTTGAAAAACCACTTTTCGCACTTGTGTTAGTGTTGAAAAAACCACTTTTCGAACTTGTGTTGGTGCAGGAAACCACTTTTGCACTTGTATTAGTGTGGAAAAACCACTTTTCGCACTTGTGTTAGTGTTGAAAAACCACTTTTCGCACTTGTGTTAGTGTTGAAAAACCACTTTTCGCACTTGTGTTAGTGTTGAAAAACCACTTTTCGCACTTGTGTTGGTGCAGGAAACCACTTTTGCACTTGTATTAGTGTGGAAAAACCACTTTTCGCACTTGTGTTAGTGTTGAAAAACCACTTTTCGCACTTGTGTTAGTGTTGATAAACCACTTTTCGCACTTCTGTTGGTGCAGGAAACCACTTTTGCACTTGTATTAGTGTGGAAAAAACACTTTTTGCACTTGTGATAGTGTTGAAAAACCACTTTTCGCACTTGTGTTAGTGTTGAAAAAACCACTTTTCGAACTTGTGTTGGTGCAGGAAACCACTTTTGCACTTGTATTAGTGTGGATAAACCACTTTTCGCACTTGTATTAGTGTGGAAAAAACACTTTTTGCACTTGTGTTAGTGTTGAAAAACCACTTTTCGCACTTGTGTTAGTGTTGAAAAACCACTTTTCGCACTTGTGTTGGTGCAGGAAACCACTTTTGCACTTGTATTAGTGTGGAAAAAACACTTTTTGCACTTGTGATAGTGTTGAAAAACCACTTTTCGCACTTGTGTTAGTGTTGAAAAAACCACTTTTCGAACTTGTGTTGGTGCAGGAAACCACTTTTGCACTTGTATTAGTGTGGAAAAACCACTTTTCGCACTTGTGTTAGTGTTGAAAAACCACTTTTCGCACTTGTGTTAGTGTTGAAAAACCACTTTTCGCACTTGTGTTAGTGTTGAAAAACCACTTTTCGCACTTGTGTTGGTGCAGGAAACCACTTTTGCACTTGTATTAGTGTGGAAAAACCACTTTTCGCACTTGTGTTAGTGTTGAAAAACCACTTTTCGCACTTGTGTTAGTGTTGATAAACCACTTTTCGCACTTCTGTTGGTGCAGGAAACCACTTTTGCACTTGTATTAGTGTGGAAAAAACACTTTTTGCACTTGTGATAGTGTTGAAAAACCACTTTTCGCACTTGTGTTAGTGTTGAAAAAACCACTTTTCGAACTTGTGTTGGTGCAGGAAACCACTTTTGCACTTGTATTAGTGTGGATAAACCACTTTTCGCACTTGTATTAGTGTGGAAAAAACACTTTTTGCACTTGTGTTAGTGTTGAAAAACCACTTTTCGCACTTGTGTTAGTGTTGAAAAACCACTTTTCGCACTTGTGTTGGTGCAGGAAACCACTTTTGCACTTGTATTAGTGTGGAAAAACCACTTTTCGCACTTGTGTTAGTGTTGAAAAACCACTTTTCGCACTTGTGTTAGTGTTGAAAAACCACTTTTCGCACTTGTGTTAGTGTTGAAAAACCACTTTTCACACTTGTGTTAGTGTTGAAAAACCACTTTTCGCACTTGTGTTGGTGCAGGAAACCACTTTTGCACTTGTATTAGTGTGGAAAAACCACTTTTCGCACTTATGTTAGTGTTGAAAAACCACTTTTCGCACTTGTGTTAGTGTTGAAAAACCACTTTTCGCACTTGTGTTTGTGTAGGAAACCACTTTTGCACTTGTATTAGTGTGGAAAAACCACTTTTCGCACTTGTGTTAATGTTGAAAAACCACTTTTTGCACTTGTGTAAGTGTTGAAAAACCACTTTTCGCACTTGTGTTGGTGCAGGAAACCACTTTTGCACTTGTATTAGTGTGGAAAAAACACTTTTTGCACTTGTGATAGTGTTGAAAAACCACTTTTCGCACTTGTGTTAGTGTTGAAAAACCACTTTTCGCACTTGTGTTGGTGCAGGAAACCACTTTTGCACTTGTATTAGTGTGGAAAAACAATTTTCGCACTTGTGTTAGTGTTGAAAAACCACTTTTCGCACTTGTGTTAGTGTTGAAAAACCACTTTTCGCACTTGTGTTGGTGCAGGAAACCACTTTTGCACTTGTATTAGTGTGGAAAAACCACTTTTCGCACTTGTGTTAGTGTTGAAAAACCACTTTTCGCACTTGTGTTAGTGTTGAAAAACCACTTTTCGCACTTGTGTTGGTGCAGGAAACCACTTTTGCACTTGTATTAGTGTGGAAAAAACACTTTTTGCACTTGTGATAGTGTTGAAAAACCACTTTTCGCACTTGTGTTAGTGTTGAAAAACCACTTTTCGCACTTGTGTTGGTGCAGGAAACCACTTTTGCACTTGTATTAGTGTGGAAAAACCACTTTTCGCACTTGTGTTAGTGTTGAAAAACCACTTTTCGCACTTGTGTTAGTGTTGAAAAACCACTTTTCGCACTTGTGTTGGTGCAGGAAACCACTTTTGCACTTGTATTAGTGTGGAAAAAACACTTTTTGCACTTGTGATAGTGTTGAAAAACCACTTTTCGCACTTGTGTTAGTGTTGAAAAAACCACTTTTCGAACTTGTGTTGGTGCAGGAAACCACTTTTGCACTTGTATTAGTGTGGAAAAAACACTTTTTGCACTTGTGTTAGTGTTGAAAAACCACTTTTCGCACTTGTGTTAGTGTTGAAAAACCACTTTTCGCACTTGTGTTAGTGTTGAAAAACCACTTTTCGCACTTGTGTTAGTGTTGAAAAACCACTTTTCGCACTTGTGTTGGTGCAGGAAACCACTTTTGCACTTGTATTAGTGTGGAAAAACCACTTTTCGCACTTGTGTTAGTGTTGAAAAACCACTTTTCGCACTTGTGTTAGTGTTGATAAACCACTTTTCGCACTTGTGTTGGTGCAGGAAACCACTTTTGCACTTGTATTAGTGTGGAAAAAACACTTTTTGCACTTGTGATAGTGTTGAAAAACCACTTTTCGCACTTGTGTTAGTGTTGAAAAAACCACTTTTCGAACTTGTGTTGGTGCAGGAAACCACTTTTGCACTTGTATTAGTGTGGAAAAACCACTTTTCGCACTTGTGTTAGTGTTGAAAAACCACTTTTCGCACTTGTGTTAGTGTTGAAAAACCACTTTTCGCACTTGTGTTAGTGTTGAAAAACCACTTTTCGCACATGTGTTTGTGCAGGAAACCACTTTTGCACTTGAATTAGTGTGGAAAAACCACTTTTCGCACTTGTGTTAGTGTTGAAAAACCACTTTTTGCACTTGTGTTAGTGTTGAAAAACCACTTTCCGCACTCGTGTTGGTGCAGGAAACCACTTTTGCACTTGTATTAGTGTGGAAAAAACACTTTTTGCACTTGTGATAGTGTTGAAAAACCACTTTTCGCACTTGTGTTAGTGTTGAAAAACCACTTTTCGCACTTGTGTTGGTGCAGGAAACCACTTTTGCACTTGTATTAGTGTGGAAAAAACACTTTTCGCACTTGTGTTAGTGTTGAAAAACCACTTTTCGCACTTGTGTTAGTGTTGAAAAACCACTTTTCGCACTTGTGTTGGTGCAGGAAACCACTTTTGCACTTGTATTAGTGTGGAAAAACCACTTTTCGCACTTGTGTTAGTGTTGAAAAACCACTTTTCGCACTTGTGTTAGTGTTGAAAAACCACTTTTCGCACTTGTGTTGGTGCAGGAAACCACTTTTGCACTTGTATTAGTGTGGAAAAAACACTTTTTGCACTTGTGATAGTGTTGAAAAACCACTTTTCGCACTTGTGTTAGTGTTGAAAAACCACTTTTCGCACTTGTGTTGGTGCAGGAAACCACTTTTACACTTGTATTAGTGTGGAAAAAACACTTTTTGCACTTGTGATAGTGTTGAAAAACCAATTTTCGCACTTGTGTTAGTGTTGAAAAACCACTTTTCGCACTTGTGTTGGTGCAGGAAACCACTTTTGCACTTGTATTAGTGTTGAAAAACCACTTTTCGCACTTGTGTTAGTGTTGAAAAACCACTTTTCGCAATTGTGTTAGTGTTGAAAAACCACTTTTCGCACTTGTGTTAGTGTTGAAAAACCACTTTTCGCACTTGTGTTGGTGCAGGAAACCACTTTTGCACTTGTATTAGTGTTGAAAAACCACTTTTCGCACTTGTGTTAGTGTTGAAAAACCACTTTTCGCAATTGTGTTAGTGTTGAAAAACCACTTTTCGCACTTGTGTTAGTGTTGAAAAACCACTTTTCGCACTTGTGTTGGTGCAGGAAACCACTTTTGCACTTGTATTAGTGTGGAAAAACCACTTTTCGCACTTGTGTTAGTGTTGAAAACCACTTTTTGCCCTTGTGTTAGTGTTGATAAACCACTTTTCGCACTTGTGTTGGTGCAGGAAACCACTTTTGCACTTGTATTAGTGTGGAAAAATCACTTTTCGCACTTGTGTTAGTGTTGAAAAACCACTTTTCGCACTTGTGTTAGTGTTGAAAAACCACTTTTCGCACTTGTGTTAGTGTTGAAAAACCACTTTTCGCACTTGTGTTTGTGCAGGAAACCACTTTTGCACTTGAATTAGTGTGGAAAAACCACTTTTCGCACTTGTGTTAGTGTTGAAAAACCACTTTTTGCACTTGTGTTAGTGTTGAAAAACCACTTTCCGCACTTGTGTTGGTGCAGGAAACCACTTTTGCACTTGTATTAGTGTGGACAAAACACTTTTTGCACTTGTGATAGTGTTGAAAAACCACTTTTCGCACTTGTGTTAGTGTTGAAAAACCACTTTTCGCACTTGTGTTGGTGCAGGAAACCACTTTTGCACTTGTATTAGTGTGGAAAAAACACTTTTCGCACTTGTGTTAGTGTTGAAAAACCACTTTTCGCACTTGTGTTAGTGTTGAAAAACCACTTTTCGCACTTGTGTTGGTGCAGGAAACCACTTTTGCACTTGTATTAGTGTGGAAAAACCACTTTTCGCACTTGTGTTAGTGTTGAAAAACCACTTTTCGCACTTGTGTTAGTGTTGAAAAACCACTTTTCGCACTTGTGTTGGTGCAGGAAACCACTTTTGCACTTGTATTAGTGTGGAAAAAACACTTTTTGCACTTGTGATAGTGTTGAAAAACCACTTTTCGCACTTGTGTTAGTGTTGAAAAACCACTTTTCGCACTTGTGTTGGTGCAGGAAACCACTTTTGCACTTGTATTAGTGTGGAAAAACCACTTTTCGCACTTGTGTTAGTGTTGAAAAACCACTTTTCGCACTTGTGTTAGTGTTGAAAAACCACTTTTCGCACTTGTGTTAGCGTTGAAAAACCACTTTTCGCACTTGTGTTGGTGCAGGAAACCACTTTTGCACTTGTATTAGTGTGGAAAAAACACTTTTTGCACTTGTGATAGTGTTGAAAAACCACTTTTCGCACTTGTGTTAGTGTTGAAAAAACCACTTTTCGAACTTGTGTTGGTGCAGGAAACCACTTTTGCACTTGTATTAGTGTGGAAAAACCACTTTTCGCACTTGTGTTAGTGTTGAAAAACCACTTTTCGCACTTGTGTTAGTGTTGAAAAACCACTTTTCGCACTTGTGTTAGTGTTGAAAAACCACTTTTCGCACTTGTGTTGGTGCAGGAAACCACTTTTGCACTTGTATTAGTGTGGAAAAACCACTTTTCGCACTTGTGTTAGTGTTGAAAAACCACTTTTCGCACTTGTGTTAGTGTTGATAAACCACTTTTCGCACTTCTGTTGGTGCAGGAAACCACTTTTGCACTTGTATTAGTGTGGAAAAAACACTTTTTGCACTTGTGATAGTGTTGAAAAACCACTTTTCGCACTTGTGTTAGTGTTGAAAAAACCACTTTTCGAACTTGTGTTGGTGCAGGAAACCACTTTTGCACTTGTATTAGTGTGGATAAACCACTTTTCGCACTTGTATTAGTGTGGAAAAAACACTTTTTGCACTTGTGTTAGTGTTGAAAAACCACTTTTCGCACTTGTGTTTGTGCAGGAAACCACTTTTGCACTTGAATTAGTGTGGAAAAACCACTTTTCGCACTTGTGTTAGTGTTGAAAAACCACTTTTTGCACTTGTGTTAGTGTTGAAAAACCACTTTCCGCACTTGTGTTGGTGCAGGAAACCACTTTTGCACTTGTATTAGTGTGGACAAAACACTTTTTGCACTTGTGATAGTGTTGAAAAACCACTTTTCGCACTTGTGTTAGTGTTGAAAAACCACTTTTCGCACTTGTGTTGGTGCAGGAAACCACTTTTGCACTTGTATTAGTGTGGAAAAAACACTTTTCGCACTTGTGTTAGTGTTGAAAAACCACTTTTCGCACTTGTGTTAGTGTTGAAAAACCACTTTTCGCACTTGTGTTGGTGCAGGAAACCACTTTTGCACTTGTATTAGTGTGGAAAAACCACTTTTCGCACTTGTGTTAGTGTTGAAAAACCACTTTTCGCACTTGTGTTAGTGTTGAAAAACCACTTTTCGCACTTGTGTTGGTGCAGGAAACCACTTTTGCACTTGTATTAGTGTGGAAAAAACACTTTTTGCACTTGTGATAGTGTTGAAAAACCACTTTTCGCACTTGTGTTAGTGTTGAAAAACCACTTTTCGCACTTGTGTTGGTGCAGGAAACCACTTTTGCACTTGTATTAGTGTGGAAAAACCACTTTTCGCACTTGTGTTAGTGTTGAAAAACCACTTTTCGCACTTGTGTTAGTGTTGAAAAACCACTTTTCGCACTTGTGTTAGCGTTGAAAAACCACTTTTCGCACTTGTGTTGGTGCAGGAAACCACTTTTGCACTTGTATTAGTGTGGAAAAAACACTTTTTGCACTTGTGATAGTGTTGAAAAACCACTTTTCGCACTTGTGTTAGTGTTGAAAAAACCACTTTTCGAACTTGTGTTGGTGCAGGAAACCACTTTTGCACTTGTATTAGTGTGGAAAAACCACTTTTCGCACTTGTGTTAGTGTTGAAAAACCACTTTTCGCACTTGTGTTAGTGTTGAAAAACCACTTTTCGCACTTGTGTTAGTGTTGAAAAACCACTTTTCGCACTTGTGTTGGTGCAGGAAACCACTTTTGCACTTGTATTAGTGTGGAAAAACCACTTTTCGCACTTGTG
The DNA here is from genome assembly GCF_964187855.1 of Myxine glutinosa. Taxonomy (NCBI): domain Eukaryota; kingdom Metazoa; phylum Chordata; class Myxini; order Myxiniformes; family Myxinidae; genus Myxine; species Myxine glutinosa. Next base: position 78,896 of record NW_027617518.1, on the reverse strand, counting down.
TTAGTGTTGAAAAACCACTTTTCGCACTTGTGTTAGTGTTGATAAACCACTTTTCGCACTTCTGTTGGTGCAGGAAACCACTTTTGCACTTGTATTAGTGTGGAAAAAACACTTTTTGCACTTGTGATAGTGTTGAAAAACCACTTTTCGCACTTGTGTTAGTGTTGAAAAAACCACTTTTCGAACTTGTGTTGGTGCAGGAAACCACTTTTGCACTTGTATTAGTGTGGATAAACCACTTTTCGCACTTGTATTAGTGTGGAAAAAACACTTTTTGCACTTGTGATAGTGTTGAAAAACCACTTTTCGCACTTGTGTTAGTGTTGAAAAAACCACTTTTCGAACTTGTGTTGGTGCAGGAAACCACTTTTGCACTTGTATTAGTGTGGAAAAACCACTTTTCGCACTTGTGTTAGTGTTGAAAAACCACTTTTCGCACTTGTGTTAGTGTTGAAAAACCACTTTTCGCACTTGTGTTAGTGTTGAAAAACCACTTTTCGCACTTGTGTTGGTGCAGGAAACCACTTTTGCACTTGTATTAGTGTGGAAAAACCACTTTTCGCACTTGTGTTAGTGTTGAAAAACCACTTTTCGCACTTGTGTTAGTGTTGATAAACCACTTTTCGCACTTCTGTTGGTGCAGGAAACCACTTTTGCACTTGTATTAGTGTGGAAAAAACACTTTTTGCACTTGTGATAGTGTTGAAAAACCACTTTTCGCACTTGTGTTAGTGTTGAAAAAACCACTTTTCGAACTTGTGTTGGTGCAGGAAACCACTTTTGCACTTGTATTAGTGTGGATAAACCACTTTTCGCACTTGTATTAGTGTGGAAAAAACACTTTTTGCACTTGTGTTAGTGTTGAAAAACCACTTTTCGCACTTGTGTTAGTGTTGAAAAACCACTTTTCGCACTTGTGTTGGTGCAGGAAACCACTTTTGCACTTGTATTAGTGTGGAAAAACCACTTTTCGCACTTGTGTTAGTGTTGAAAAACCACTTTTCGCACTTGTGTTAGTGTTGAAAAACCACTTTTCGCACTTGTGTTAGTGTTGAAAAACCACTTTTCACACTTGTGTTAGTGTTGAAAAACCACTTTTCGCACTTGTGTTGGTGCAGGAAACCACTTTTGCACTTGTATTAGTGTGGAAAAACCACTTTTCGCACTTATGTTAGTGTTGAAAAACCACTTTTCGCACTTGTGTTAGTGTTGAAAAACCACTTTTCGCACTTGTGTTTGTGTAGGAAACCACTTTTGCACTTGTATTAGTGTGGAAAAACCACTTTTCGCACTTGTGTTAATGTTGAAAAACCACTTTTTGCACTTGTGTAAGTGTTGAAAAACCACTTTTCGCACTTGTGTTGGTGCAGGAAACCACTTTTGCACTTGTATTAGTGTGGAAAAAACACTTTTTGCACTTGTGATAGTGTTGAAAAACCACTTTTCGCACTTGTGTTAGTGTTGAAAAACCACTTTTCGCACTTGTGTTGGTGCAGGAAACCACTTTTGCACTTGTATTAGTGTGGAAAAACAATTTTCGCACTTGTGTTAGTGTTGAAAAACCACTTTTCGCACTTGTGTTAGTGTTGAAAAACCACTTTTCGCACTTGTGTTGGTGCAGGAAACCACTTTTGCACTTGTATTAGTGTGGAAAAACCACTTTTCGCACTTGTGTTAGTGTTGAAAAACCACTTTTCGCACTTGTGTTAGTGTTGAAAAACCACTTTTCGCACTTGTGTTGGTGCAGGAAACCACTTTTGCACTTGTATTAGTGTGGAAAAAACACTTTTTGCACTTGTGATAGTGTTGAAAAACCACTTTTCGCACTTGTGTTAGTGTTGAAAAACCACTTTTCGCACTTGTGTTGGTGCAGGAAACCACTTTTGCACTTGTATTAGTGTGGAAAAACCACTTTTCGCACTTGTGTTAGTGTTGAAAAACCACTTTTCGCACTTGTGTTAGTGTTGAAAAACCACTTTTCGCACTTGTGTTGGTGCAGGAAACCACTTTTGCACTTGTATTAGTGTGGAAAAAACACTTTTTGCACTTGTGATAGTGTTGAAAAACCACTTTTCGCACTTGTGTTAGTGTTGAAAAAACCACTTTTCGAACTTGTGTTGGTGCAGGAAACCACTTTTGCACTTGTATTAGTGTGGAAAAAACACTTTTTGCACTTGTGTTAGTGTTGAAAAACCACTTTTCGCACTTGTGTTAGTGTTGAAAAACCACTTTTCGCACTTGTGTTAGTGTTGAAAAACCACTTTTCGCACTTGTGTTAGTGTTGAAAAACCACTTTTCGCACTTGTGTTGGTGCAGGAAACCACTTTTGCACTTGTATTAGTGTGGAAAAACCACTTTTCGCACTTGTGTTAGTGTTGAAAAACCACTTTTCGCACTTGTGTTAGTGTTGATAAACCACTTTTCGCACTTGTGTTGGTGCAGGAAACCACTTTTGCACTTGTATTAGTGTGGAAAAAACACTTTTTGCACTTGTGATAGTGTTGAAAAACCACTTTTCGCACTTGTGTTAGTGTTGAAAAAACCACTTTTCGAACTTGTGTTGGTGCAGGAAACCACTTTTGCACTTGTATTAGTGTGGAAAAACCACTTTTCGCACTTGTGTTAGTGTTGAAAAACCACTTTTCGCACTTGTGTTAGTGTTGAAAAACCACTTTTCGCACTTGTGTTAGTGTTGAAAAACCACTTTTCGCACATGTGTTTGTGCAGGAAACCACTTTTGCACTTGAATTAGTGTGGAAAAACCACTTTTCGCACTTGTGTTAGTGTTGAAAAACCACTTTTTGCACTTGTGTTAGTGTTGAAAAACCACTTTCCGCACTCGTGTTGGTGCAGGAAACCACTTTTGCACTTGTATTAGTGTGGAAAAAACACTTTTTGCACTTGTGATAGTGTTGAAAAACCACTTTTCGCACTTGTGTTAGTGTTGAAAAACCACTTTTCGCACTTGTGTTGGTGCAGGAAACCACTTTTGCACTTGTATTAGTGTGGAAAAAACACTTTTCGCACTTGTGTTAGTGTTGAAAAACCACTTTTCGCACTTGTGTTAGTGTTGAAAAACCACTTTTCGCACTTGTGTTGGTGCAGGAAACCACTTTTGCACTTGTATTAGTGTGGAAAAACCACTTTTCGCACTTGTGTTAGTGTTGAAAAACCACTTTTCGCACTTGTGTTAGTGTTGAAAAACCACTTTTCGCACTTGTGTTGGTGCAGGAAACCACTTTTGCACTTGTATTAGTGTGGAAAAAACACTTTTTGCACTTGTGATAGTGTTGAAAAACCACTTTTCGCACTTGTGTTAGTGTTGAAAAACCACTTTTCGCACTTGTGTTGGTGCAGGAAACCACTTTTACACTTGTATTAGTGTGGAAAAAACACTTTTTGCACTTGTGATAGTGTTGAAAAACCAATTTTCGCACTTGTGTTAGTGTTGAAAAACCACTTTTCGCACTTGTGTTGGTGCAGGAAACCACTTTTGCACTTGTATTAGTGTTGAAAAACCACTTTTCGCACTTGTGTTAGTGTTGAAAAACCACTTTTCGCAATTGTGTTAGTGTTGAAAAACCACTTTTCGCACTTGTGTTAGTGTTGAAAAACCACTTTTCGCACTTGTGTTGGTGCAGGAAACCACTTTTGCACTTGTATTAGTGTTGAAAAACCACTTTTCGCACTTGTGTTAGTGTTGAAAAACCACTTTTCGCAATTGTGTTAGTGTTGAAAAACCACTTTTCGCACTTGTGTTAGTGTTGAAAAACCACTTTTCGCACTTGTGTTGGTGCAGGAAACCACTTTTGCACTTGTATTAGTGTGGAAAAACCACTTTTCGCACTTGTGTTAGTGTTGAAAACCACTTTTTGCCCTTGTGTTAGTGTTGATAAACCACTTTTCGCACTTGTGTTGGTGCAGGAAACCACTTTTGCACTTGTATTAGTGTGGAAAAATCACTTTTCGCACTTGTGTTAGTGTTGAAAAACCACTTTTCGCACTTGTGTTAGTGTTGAAAAACCACTTTTCGCACTTGTGTTAGTGTTGAAAAACCACTTTTCGCACTTGTGTTTGTGCAGGAAACCACTTTTGCACTTGAATTAGTGTGGAAAAACCACTTTTCGCACTTGTGTTAGTGTTGAAAAACCACTTTTTGCACTTGTGTTAGTGTTGAAAAACCACTTTCCGCACTTGTGTTGGTGCAGGAAACCACTTTTGCACTTGTATTAGTGTGGACAAAACACTTTTTGCACTTGTGATAGTGTTGAAAAACCACTTTTCGCACTTGTGTTAGTGTTGAAAAACCACTTTTCGCACTTGTGTTGGTGCAGGAAACCACTTTTGCACTTGTATTAGTGTGGAAAAAACACTTTTCGCACTTGTGTTAGTGTTGAAAAACCACTTTTCGCACTTGTGTTAGTGTTGAAAAACCACTTTTCGCACTTGTGTTGGTGCAGGAAACCACTTTTGCACTTGTATTAGTGTGGAAAAACCACTTTTCGCACTTGTGTTAGTGTTGAAAAACCACTTTTCGCACTTGTGTTAGTGTTGAAAAACCACTTTTCGCACTTGTGTTGGTGCAGGAAACCACTTTTGCACTTGTATTAGTGTGGAAAAAACACTTTTTGCACTTGTGATAGTGTTGAAAAACCACTTTTCGCACTTGTGTTAGTGTTGAAAAACCACTTTTCGCACTTGTGTTGGTGCAGGAAACCACTTTTGCACTTGTATTAGTGTGGAAAAACCACTTTTCGCACTTGTGTTAGTGTTGAAAAACCACTTTTCGCACTTGTGTTAGTGTTGAAAAACCACTTTTCGCACTTGTGTTAGCGTTGAAAAACCACTTTTCGCACTTGTGTTGGTGCAGGAAACCACTTTTGCACTTGTATTAGTGTGGAAAAAACACTTTTTGCACTTGTGATAGTGTTGAAAAACCACTTTTCGCACTTGTGTTAGTGTTGAAAAAACCACTTTTCGAACTTGTGTTGGTGCAGGAAACCACTTTTGCACTTGTATTAGTGTGGAAAAACCACTTTTCGCACTTGTGTTAGTGTTGAAAAACCACTTTTCGCACTTGTGTTAGTGTTGAAAAACCACTTTTCGCACTTGTGTTAGTGTTGAAAAACCACTTTTCGCACTTGTGTTGGTGCAGGAAACCACTTTTGCACTTGTATTAGTGTGGAAAAACCACTTTTCGCACTTGTGTTAGTGTTGAAAAACCACTTTTCGCACTTGTGTTAGTGTTGATAAACCACTTTTCGCACTTCTGTTGGTGCAGGAAACCACTTTTGCACTTGTATTAGTGTGGAAAAAACACTTTTTGCACTTGTGATAGTGTTGAAAAACCACTTTTCGCACTTGTGTTAGTGTTGAAAAAACCACTTTTCGAACTTGTGTTGGTGCAGGAAACCACTTTTGCACTTGTATTAGTGTGGATAAACCACTTTTCGCACTTGTATTAGTGTGGAAAAAACACTTTTTGCACTTGTGTTAGTGTTGAAAAACCACTTTTCGCACTTGTGTTTGTGCAGGAAACCACTTTTGCACTTGAATTAGTGTGGAAAAACCACTTTTCGCACTTGTGTTAGTGTTGAAAAACCACTTTTTGCACTTGTGTTAGTGTTGAAAAACCACTTTCCGCACTTGTGTTGGTGCAGGAAACCACTTTTGCACTTGTATTAGTGTGGACAAAACACTTTTTGCACTTGTGATAGTGTTGAAAAACCACTTTTCGCACTTGTGTTAGTGTTGAAAAACCACTTTTCGCACTTGTGTTGGTGCAGGAAACCACTTTTGCACTTGTATTAGTGTGGAAAAAACACTTTTCGCACTTGTGTTAGTGTTGAAAAACCACTTTTCGCACTTGTGTTAGTGTTGAAAAACCACTTTTCGCACTTGTGTTGGTGCAGGAAACCACTTTTGCACTTGTATTAGTGTGGAAAAACCACTTTTCGCACTTGTGTTAGTGTTGAAAAACCACTTTTCGCACTTGTGTTAGTGTTGAAAAACCACTTTTCGCACTTGTGTTGGTGCAGGAAACCACTTTTGCACTTGTATTAGTGTGGAAAAAACACTTTTTGCACTTGTGATAGTGTTGAAAAACCACTTTTCGCACTTGTGTTAGTGTTGAAAAACCACTTTTCGCACTTGTGTTGGTGCAGGAAACCACTTTTGCACTTGTATTAGTGTGGAAAAACCACTTTTCGCACTTGTGTTAGTGTTGAAAAACCACTTTTCGCACTTGTGTTAGTGTTGAAAAACCACTTTTCGCACTTGTGTTAGCGTTGAAAAACCACTTTTCGCACTTGTGTTGGTGCAGGAAACCACTTTTGCACTTGTATTAGTGTGGAAAAAACACTTTTTGCACTTGTGATAGTGTTGAAAAACCACTTTTCGCACTTGTGTTAGTGTTGAAAAAACCACTTTTCGAACTTGTGTTGGTGCAGGAAACCACTTTTGCACTTGTATTAGTGTGGAAAAACCACTTTTCGCACTTGTGTTAGTGTTGAAAAACCACTTTTCGCACTTGTGTTAGTGTTGAAAAACCACTTTTCGCACTTGTGTTAGTGTTGAAAAACCACTTTTCGCACTTGTGTTGGTGCAGGAAACCACTTTTGCACTTGTATTAGTGTGGAAAAACCACTTTTCGCACTTGTGTTAGTGTTGAAAAACCACTTTTCGCACTTGTGTTAGTGTTGATAAACCACTTTTCGCACTTCTGTTGGTGCAGGAAACCACTTTTGCACTTGTATTAGTGTGGAAAAAACACTTTTTGCACTTGTGATAGTGTTGAAAAACCACTTTTCGCACTTGTGTTAGTGTTGAAAAAACCACTTTTCGAACTTGTGTTGGTGCAGGAAACCACTTTTGCACTTGTATTAGTGTGGATAAACCACTTTTCGCACTTGTATTAGTGTGGAAAAAACACTTTTTGCACTTGTGTTAGTGTTGAAAAACCACTTTTCGCACTTGTGTTAGTGTTGAAAAACCACTTTTCGCACTTGTGTTGGTGCAGGAAACCACTTTTGCACTTGTATTAGTGTGGAAAAACCACTTTTCGCACTTGTGTTAGTGTTGAAAAACCACTTTTCGCACTTGTGTTAGTGTTGAAAAACCACTTTTCGCACTTGTGTTAGTGTTGAAAAACCACTTTTCACACTTGTGTTAGTGTTGAAAAACCACTTTTCGCACTTGTGTTGGTGCAGGAAACCACTTTTGCACTTGTATTAGTGTGGAAAAACCACTTTTCGCACTTATGTTAGTGTTGAAAAACCACTTTTCGCACTTGTGTTAGTGTTGAAAAACCACTTTTCGCACTTGTGTTTGTGTAGGAAACCACTTTTGCACTTGTATTAGTGTGGAAAAACCACTTTTCGCACTTGTGTTAGTGTTGAAAAACCACTTTTTGCACTTGTGTAAGTGTTGAAAAACCACTTTTCGCACTTGTGTTGGTGCAGGAAACCACTTTTGCACTTGTATTAGTGTGGAAAAAACACTTTTTGCACTTGTGATAGTGTTGAAAAACCACTTTTCGCACTTGTGTTAGTGTTGAAAAACCACTTTTCGCACTTGTGTTGGTGCAGGAAACCACTTTTGCACTTGTATTAGTGTGGAAAAACAATTTTCGCACTTGTGTTAGTGTTGAAAAACCACTTTTCGCACTTGTGTTAGTGTTGAAAAACCACTTTTCGCACTTGTGTTGGTGCAGGAAACCACTTTTGCACTTGTATTAGTGTGGAAAAACCACTTTTCGCACTTGTGTTAGTGTTGAAAAACCACTTTTCGCACTTGTGTTAGTGTTGAAAAACCACTTTTCGCACTTGTGTTGGTGCAGGAAACCACTTTTGCACTTGTATTAGTGTGGAAAAAACACTTTTTGCACTTGTGATAGTGTTGAAAAACCACTTTTCGCACTTGTGTTAGTGTTGAAAAACCACTTTTCGCACTTGTGTTGGTGCAGGAAACCACTTTTGCACTTGTATTAGTGTGGAAAAACCACTTTTCGCACTTGTGTTAGTGTTGAAAAACCACTTTTCGCACTTGTGTTAGTGTTGAAAAACCACTTTTCGCACTTGTGTTGGTGCAGGAAACCACTTTTGCACTTGTATTAGTGTGGAAAAAACACTTTTTGCACTTGTGATAGTGTTGAAAAACCACTTTTCGCACTTGTGTTAGTGTTGAAAAAACCACTTTTCGAACTTGTGTTGGTGCAGGAAACCACTTTTGCACTTGTATTAGTGTGGAAAAAACACTTTTTGCACTTGTGTTAGTGTTGAAAAACCACTTTTCGCACTTGTGTTAGTGTTGAAAAACCACTTTTCGCACTTGTGTTAGTGTTGAAAAACCACTTTTCGCACTTGTGTTAGTGTTGAAAAACCACTTTTCGCACTTGTGTTGGTGCAGGAAACCACTTTTGCACTTGTATTAGTGTGGAAAAACCACTTTTCGCACTTGTGTTAGTGTTGAAAAACCACTTTTCGCACTTGTGTTAGTGTTGATAAACCACTTTTCGCACTTGTGTTGGTGCAGGAAACCACTTTTGCACTTGTATTAGTGTGGAAAAAACACTTTTTGCACTTGTGATAGTGTTGAAAAACCACTTTTCGCACTTGTGTTAGTGTTGAAAAAACCACTTTTCGAACTTGTGTTGGTGCAGGAAACCACTTTTGCACTTGTATTAGTGTGGAAAAACCACTTTTCGCACTTGTGTTAGTGTTGAAAAACCACTTTTCGCACTTGTGTTAGTGTTGAAAAACCACTTTTCGCACTTGTGTTAGTGTTGAAAAACCACTTTTCGCACATGTGTTTGTGCAGGAAACCACTTTTGCACTTGAATTAGTGTGGAAAAACCACTTTTCGCACTTGTGTTAGTGTTGAAAAACCACTTTTTGCACTTGTGTTAGTGTTGAAAAACCACTTTCCGCACTCGTGTTGGTGCAGGAAACCACTTTTGCACTTGTATTAGTGTGGAAAAAACACTTTTTGCACTTGTGATAGTGTTGAAAAACCACTTTTCGCACTTGTGTTAGTGTTGAAAAACCACTTTTCGCACTTGTGTTGGTGCAGGAAACCACTTTTGCACTTGTATTAGTGTGGAAAAAACACTTTTCGCACTTGTGTTAGTGTTGAAAAACCACTTTTCGCACTTGTGTTAGTGTTGAAAAACCACTTTTCGCACTTGTGTTGGTGCAGGAAACCACTTTTGCACTTGTATTAGTGTGGAAAAACCACTTTTCGCACTTGTGTTAGTGTTGAAAAACCACTTTTCGCACTTGTGTTAGTGTTGAAAAACCACTTTTCGCACTTGTGTTGGTGCAGGAAACCACTTTTGCACTTGTATTAGTGTGGAAAAAACACTTTTTGCACTTGTGATAGTGTTGAAAAACCACTTTTCGCACTTGTGTTAGTGTTGAAAAACCACTTTTCGCACTTGTGTTGGTGCAGGAAACCACTTTTACACTTGTATTAGTGTGGAAAAAACACTTTTTGCACTTGTGATAGTGTTGAAAAACCAATTTTCGCACTTGTGTTAGTGTTGAAAAACCACTTTTCGCACTTGTGTTGGTGCAGGAAACCACTTTTGCACTTGTATTAGTGTGGAAAAACCACTTTTCGCACTTGTGTTAGTGTTGAAAAACCACTTTTCGCACTTGTGTTAGTGTTGAAAAACCACTTTTCGCACTTGTGTTAGTGTTGAAAACCACTTTTCGCACTTGTGTTGGTGCAGGAAACCACTTTTGCACTTGTATTAGTGTGGAAAAAACACTTTTTGCACTTGTGATAGTGTTGAAAAACCACTTTTCGCACTTGTGTTAGTGTTGAAAAAACCACTTTTCGAACTTGTGTTGGTGCAGGAAACCACTTTTGCACTTGTAATAGTGTGGAAAAACCACTTTTCGCACTTGTGTTAGTGTTGAAAAACCACTCTTCGCACTTGTGTTAGTGTTGAAAAACCACTTTTCGCACTTGTGTTAGTGTTGAAAAACCACTTTTCACACTTGTGTTAGTGTTGAAAAACCACTTTTCGCACTTGTGTTGGTGCAGGAAACCACTTTTGCACTTGTATTAGTGTGGAAAAACCACTTTTCGCACTTGTATTAGTGTTGAAAAACCACTTTTTGCACTTGTGTTAGTGTTGATAAACCACTTTTCGCACTTGTGTTGGTGCAGGAAACCACTTTTGCACTTGTATTAGTGTGGAAAAACCACTTTTCGCACTTGTGTTATTGTTGAAAAACCACTTTTCGCACTTGTGTTAGTGTTGAAAAACCACTTTTCGCACTTGTGTTAGTTTTGAAAAACCACTTTTCACACTTGTGTTAGTGTTGAAAAACCACTTTTCGCACTTGTGTTGGTGCAGGAAACCACTTTTGCACTTGTATTAGTGTGGAAAAACCACTTTTCGCACTTGTGTTAGTGTTGAAAAACCACTTTTCGCACTTGTGTTAGTGTTGAAAAACCACTTTTCGCACTTGTGTTTGTGCAGGAAACCACTTTTGCACTTGTATTAGTGTGGAAAAACCACTTTTCGCACTTGTGTTAGTGTTGAAAAACCACTTTTTGCACTTGTGTTAGTGTTGAAAAACCACTTTTCGCACTTGTGTTGGTGCAGGAAACCACTTTTGCACTTGTATTAGTGTGGAAAAAACACTTTTTGCACTTGTGATAGTGTTGAAAAACCACTTTTCGCACTTGTGTTAGTGTTGAAAAACCACTTTTCGCACTTGTGTTGGTGCAGGAAACCACTTTTGCACTTGTATTAGTGTGGAAAAACACTTTTCGCACTTGTGTTAGTGTTGAAAAACCACTTTTCGCACTTGTGTTAGTGTTGAAAAACCACTTTTCACACTTGTGTTGATGCAGGAAACCACTTTTGCACTTGTATTAGTGTGGAAAAACCACTTTTTGCACTTGTGTTAGTGTTGAAAAACCACTTTTCGCACTTGTGTTAGTGTTGAAAAACCACTTTTCGCACTTGTGTTGGTGCAGGAAACCACTTTTGCACTTGTATTAGTGTGGAAAAAACACTTTTTGCACTTGTGATAGTGTTGAAAAACCACTTTTCGCACTTGTGTTAGTGTTGAAAAACCACTTTTCGCACTTGTGTTGGTGCAGGAAACCACTTTTGCACTTGTATTAGTGTGGAAAAACCACTTTTCGCACTTGTGTTAGTGTTGAAAAACCACTTTTCGCACTTGTGTTAGTGTTGAAAAACCACTTTTCGCACTTGTGTTAGTGTTGAAAAACCACTTTTCGCACTTGTGTTGGTGCAGGAAACCACTTTTGCACTTGTATTAGTGTGGAAAAAACACTTTTTGCACTTGTGATAGTGTTGAAAAACCACTTTTCGCACTTGTGTTAGTGTTGAAAAAACCACTTTTCGAACTTGTGTTGGTGCAGGAAACCACTTTTGCACTTGTATTAGTGTGGAAAAAACACTTTTTGCACTTGTGTTAGTGTTGAAAAACCACTTTTCGCACTTGTGTTAGTGTTGAAAAACCACTTTTCGCACTTGTGTTAGTGTTGAAAAACCACTTTTCGCACTTGTGTTGGTGCAGGAAACCACTTTTGCACTTGTATTAGTGTGGAAAAACCACTTTTCGCACTTGTGTTAGTGTTGAAAAACCACTTTTTGCACTTGTGTTAGTGTTGATAAACCACTTTTCGCACTTGTGTTGGTGCAGGAAACCACTTTTCGCACTTGTGTTAGTGTTGAAAAACCACTTTTCGCACTTGTGTTGGTGCAGGAAACCACTTTTGCACTTGTATTAGTGTGGAAAAACCACTTTTCGCACTTGTGTTAGTGTTGAAAAACCACTTTTCGCACTTGTGTTAGTGTTGATAAACCACTTTTCGCACTTGTGTTGGTGCAGGAAACCACTTTTGCACTTGTATTAGTGTGGAAAAAACACTTTTTGCACTTGTGATAGTGTTGAAAAACCACTTTTCGCACTTGTGTTAGTGTTGAAAAAACCACTTTTCGAACTTGTGTTGGTGCAGGAAACCACTTTTGCACTTGTATTAGTGTGGAAAAACCACTTTTCGCACTTGTGTTAGTGTTGAAAAACCACTTTTCGCACTTGTGTTAGTGTTGAAAAACCACTTTTCGCACTTGTGTTAGTGTTGAAAAACCACTTTTCGCACATGTGTTTGTGCAGGAAACCACTTTTGCACTTGAATTAGTGTGGAAAAACCACTTTTCGCACTTGTGTTAGTGTTGAAAAACCACTTTTTGCACTTGTGTTAGTGTTGAAAAACCACTTTCCGCACTCGTGTTGGTGCAGGAAACCACTTTTGCACTTGTATTAGTGTGGAAAAAACACTTTTTGCACTTGTGATAGTGTTGAAAAACCACTTTTCGCACTTGTGTTAGTGTTGAAAAACCACTTTTCGCACTTGTGTTGGTGCAGGAAACCACTTTTGCACTTGTATTAGTGTGGAAAAAACACTTTTCGCACTTGTGTTAGTGTTGAAAAACCACTTTTCGCACTTGTGTTAGTGTTGAAAAACCACTTTTCGCACTTGTGTTGGTGCAGGAGACCACTTTTGCACTTGTATTAGTGTGGAAAAACCACTTTTCGCACTTGTGTTAGTGTTGAAAAACCACTTTTCGCACTTGTGTTAGTGTTGAAAAACCACTTTTCGCACTTGTGTTGGTGCAGGAAACCACTTTTGCACTTGTATTAGTGTGGAAAAAACACTTTTTGCACTTGTGATAGTGTTGAAAAACCACTTTTCGCACTTGTGTTAGTGTTGAAAAACCACTTTTCGCACTTGTGTTGGTGCAGGAAACCACTTTTACACTTGTATTAGTGTGGAAAAAACACTTTTTGCACTTGTGATAGTGTTGAAAAACCAATTTTCGCACTTGTGTTAGTGTTGAAAAACCACTTTTCGCACTTGTGTTGGTGCAGGAAACCACTTTTGCACTTGTATTAGTGTGGAAAAACCACTTTTCGCACTTGTGTTAGTGTTGAAAAACCACTTTTCGCACTTGTGTTAGTGTTGAAAAACCACTTTTCGCACTTGTGTTAGTGTTGAAAACCACTTTTCGCACTTGTGTTGGTGCAGGAAACCACTTTTGCACTTGTATTAGTGTGGAAAAAACACTTTTTGCACTTGTGATAGTGTTGAAAAACCACTTTTCGCACTTGTGTTAGTGTTGAAAAAACCACTTTTCGAACTTGTGTTGGTGCAGGAAACCACTTTTGCACTTGTAATAGTGTGGAAAAACCACTTTTCGCACTTGTGTTAGTGTTGAAAAACCACTCTTCGCACTTGTGTTAGTGTTGAAAAACCACTTTTCGCACTTGTGTTAGTGTTGAAAAACCACTTTTCACACTTGTGTTAGTGTTGAAAAACCACTTTTCGCACTTGTGTTGGTGCAGGAAACCACTTTTGCACTTGTATTAGTGTGGAAAAACCACTTTTCGCACTTGTATTAGTGTTGAAAAACCACTTTTTGCACTTGTGTTAGTGTTGATAAACCACTTTTCGCACTTGTGTTGGTGCAGGAAACCACTTTTGCACTTGTATTAGTGTGGAAAAACCACTTTTCGCACTTGTGTTATTGTTGAAAAACCACTTTTCGCACTTGTGTTAGTGTTGAAAAACCACTTTTCGCACTTGTGTTAGTTTTGAAAAACCACTTTTCACACTTGTGTTAGTGTTGAAAAACCACTTTTCGCACTTGTGTTGGTGCAGGAAACCACTTTTGCACTTGTATTAGTGTGGAAAAACCACTTTTCGCACTTGTGTTAGTGTTGAAAAACCACTTTTCGCACTTGTGTTAGTGTTGAAAAACCACTTTTCGCACTTGTGTTTGTGCAGGAAACCACTTTTGCACTTGTATTAGTGTGGAAAAACCACTTTTCGCACTTGTGTTAGTGTTGAAAAACCACTTTTTGCACTTGTGTTAGTGTTGAAAAACCACTTTTCGCACTTGTGTTGGTGCAGGAAACCACTTTTGCACTTGTATTAGTGTGGAAAAAACACTTTTTGCACTTGTGATAGTGTTGAAAAACCACTTTTCGCACTTGTGTTAGTGTTGAAAAACCACTTTTCGCACTTGTGTTGGTGCAGGAAACCACTTTTGCACTTGTATTCGTGTGGAAAAACACTTTTCGCACTTGTGTTAGTGTTGAAAAACCACTTTTCGCACTTGTGTTAGTGTTGAAAAACCACTTTTCGCACTTGTGTTGGTGCAGGAAACCACTTTTGCACTTGTATTAGTGTGGAAAAACCACTTTTTGCACTTGTGTTAGTGTTGAAAAACCACTTTTCGCACTTGTGTTAGTGTTGAAAAACCACTTTTCGCACTTGTGTTGGTGCAGGAAACCACTTTTGCACTTGTATTAGTGTGGAAAAAACACTTTTTGCACTTGTGATAGTGTTGAAAAACCACTTTTCGCACTTGTGTTAGTGTTGAAAAACCACTTTTCGCACTTGTGTTGGTGCAGGAAACCACTTTTGCACTTGTATTAGTGTGGAAAAACCACTTTTCGCACTTGTGTTAGTGTTGAAAAACCACTTTTCGCACTTGTGTTAGTGTTGAAAAACCACTTTTCGCACTTGTGTTAGTGTTGAAAAACCACTTTTCGCACTTGTGTTGGTGCAGGAAACCACTTTTGCACTTGTATTAGTGTGGAAAAAACACTTTTTGCACTTGTGATAGTGTTGAAAAACCACTTTTCGCACTTGTGTTAGTGTTGAAAAAACCACTTTTCGAACTTGTGTTGGTGCAGGAAACCACTTTTGCACTTGTATTAGTGTGGAAAAAACACTTTTTGCACTTGTGTTAGTGTTGAAAAACCACTTTTCGCACTTGTGTTAGTGTTGAAAAACCACTTTTCGCACTTGTGTTAGTGTTGAAAAACCACTTTTCGCAGTTGTGTTGGTGCAGGAAACCACTTTTGCACTTGTATTAGTGTGGAAAAACCACTTTTCGCACTTGTGTTAGTGTTGAAAAACCACTTTTTGCACTTGTGTTAGTGTTGATAAACCACTTTTCGCACTTGTGTTGGTGCAGGAAACCACTTTTGCACTTGTATTAGTGTGGAAAAAACACTTTTTGCACTTGTGATAGTGTTGAAAAACCACTTTTCGCACTTGTGTTAGTGTTGAAAAAACCACTTTTCGAACTTGTGTTGGTGCAGGAAACCACTTTTGCACTTGTATTAGTGTGGAAAAACCACTTTTCGCACTTGTGTTAGTGTTGAAAAACCACTTTTCGCACTTGTGTTAGTGTTGAAAAACCACTTTTCGCACTTGTGTTAGTGTTGAAAACCACTTTTCGCACTTGTGTTTGTGCAGGAAACCACTTTTGCACTTGAATTAGTGTGGAAAAACCACTTTTCGCACTTGTGTTAGTGTTGAAAAACCACTTTTTGCACTTGTGTTAGTGTTGAAAAACCACTTTCCGCACTTGTGTTGGTGCAGGAAACCACTTTTGCACTTGTATTAGTGTGTTAAAAACACTTTTTGCACTTGTGATAGTGTTGAAAAACCACTTTTTGCACTTGTGTTAGTGTTGAAAAACCACTTTTCGCACTTGTGTTGGTGCAGGAAACCACTTTTGCACTTGTATTAGTGTGGAAAAAACACTTTTCGCACTTGTGTTAGTGTTGAAAAACCACTTTTCGCACTTGTGTTAGTGTTGAAAAACCACTTTTCGCACTTGTGTTGGTGCAGGAAACCACTTTTGCACTTGTATTAGTGTGGAAAAACCACTTTTCGCACTTGTGTTAGTGTTGAAAAACCACTTTTCGCACTTGTGTTAGTGTTGAAAAACCACTTTTCGCACTTGTGTTGGTGCAGGAAACCACTTTTGCACTTGTATTAGTGTGGAAAAACACTTTTTGCACTTGTGATAGTGTTGAAAAACCACTTTTCGCACTTGTGTTAGTGTTGAAAAACCACTTTTCGCACTTGTGTTGGTGCAGGAAACCACTTTTGCACTTGTATTAGTGTGGAAAAAACACTTTTTGCACTTGTGATAGTGTTGAAAAACCACTTTTCGCACTTGTGTTAGTGTTGAAAAACCACTTTTCGCACTTGTGTTGGTGCAGGAAACCACTTTTGCACTTGTATTAGTGTGGAAAAACCACTTTTCGCACTTGTGTTAGTGTTGAAAAACCACTTTTCGCACTTGTGTTAGTGTTGAAAAACCACTTTTCGCACTTGTGTTGGTGCAGGAAACCACTTTTGCACTTGTATTAGTGTGGAAAAACCACTTTTCGCACTTGTGTTAGTTTTGAAAAACCACTTTTCGCACTTGTGTTAGTGTTGAAAAACCACTTTTCGCACTTGTGTTAGTGTTGAAAAACCACTTTTCGCACTTGTGTTGGTGCAGGAAACCACTTTTACACTTGTACTAGTGTGGAAAAAACACTTTTTGCACTTGTGATAGTGTTGAAAAACCCCTTTTCGCACTTGTGTTAGTGTTGAAAAAACCACTTTTGGAACTTGTGTTGGTGCAGGAAACCACTTTTGCACTTGTATTAGTGTGGAAAAAACACTTTTTGCACTTGTGTTAGTGTTGAAAAACCACTTTTCGCACTTGTGTTAGTGTTGAAAAACCACTTTTCGCACTTGTGTTAGTGTTGAAAAACCACTTTTCGCACATGTGTTGGTGCAGGAAACCACTTTTGCACTTGTATTAGTGTGGAAAAACCACTTTTCGCACTTGTGTTAGTGTTGAAAAACCACTTTTCGCACTTGTGTTAGTGTTGATAAACCACTTTTCGCACTTGTGTTAGTGTTGAAAAACCACTTTTTGCACTTGTGTTAGTGTTGAAAAACCACTTTTCGCACTTGTGTTGGTGCAGGAAACCACTTTTGCACTTGTATTAGTGTGGAAAAAACACTTTTCGCACTTGTGTTAGTGTTGAAAAACCACTTTTCGCACTTGTGTTAGTGTTGAAAAACCACTTTTCGCACTTGTGTTGGTGCAGGAAACCACTTTTGCACTTGTATTAGTGTGGAAAAACCACTTTTCGCACTTGTGTTAGTGTTGAAAGACCACTTTTCGCACTTGTGTTAGTGTTGAAAAACCACTTTTTGCACTTGTGTTAGTGTTGAAAAACCACTTTTCACACTTGTGTTAGTGTTGAAAAACCACTTTTCGCACTTGTGTTGGTGCAGGAAACCACTTTTGCACTTGTATTAGTGTGGAAAAACCACTTTTCGCACTTGTGTTAGTGTTGAAAAACCACTTTTCGCACTTGTGTTAGTGTTGAAAAACCACTTTTCGCACTTGTGTTAGTGTTGAAAAACCACTTTTCGCACATGTGTTTGTGCAGGAAACCACTTTTGCACTTGAATTAGTGTGGAAAAACCACTTTTCGCACTTGTGTTAGTGTTGAAAAACCACTTTTTGCACTTGTGTAAGTGTTGAAAAACCACTTTTCGCACTTGTGTTGGTGCAGGAAACCACTTTTGCACTTGTATTAGTGTGGAAAAAACACTTTTTGCACTTGTGATAGTGTTGAAAAACCACTTTTCGCACTTGTGTTAGTGTTGAAAAACCACTTTTCGCACTTGTGTTGGTGCAGGAAACCACTTTTGCACTTGTATTAGTGTGGAAAAACAATTTTCGCACTTGTGTTAGTGTTGAAAAACCACTTTTCGCACTTGTGTTAGTGTTGAAAAACCACTTTTCGCACTTGTGTTGGTGCAGGAAACCACTTTTGCACTTGTATTAGTGTGGAAAAACCACTTTTCGCACTTGTGTTAGTGTTGAAAAACCACTTTTCGCACTTGTGTTAGTGTTGAAAAACCACTTTTCGCACTTGTGTTGGTGCAGGAAACCACTTTTGCACTTGTATTAGTGTGGAAAAAACACTTTTTGCACTTGTGATAGTGTTGAAAAACCACTTTTCGCACTTGTGTTAGTGTTGAAAAACCACTTTTCGCACTTGTGTTGGTGCAGGAAACCACTTTTGCACTTGTATTAGTGTGGAAAAACCACTTTTCGCACTTGTGTTAGTGTTGAAAAACCACTTTTCGCACTTGTGTTAGTGTTGAAAAACCACTTTTCGCACTTGTGTTGGTGCAGGAAACCACTTTTGCACTTGTATTAGTGTGGAAAAAACACTTTTTGCACTTGTGATAGTGTTGAAAAACCACTTTTCGCACTTGTGTTAGTGTTGAAAAAACCACTTTTCGAACTTGTGTTGGTGCAGGAAACCACTTTTGCACTTGTATTAGTGTGGAAAAAACACTTTTTGCACTTGTGTTAGTGTTGAAAAACCACTTTTCGCACTTGTGTTAGTGTTGAAAAACCACTTTTCGCACTTGTGTTAGTGTTGAAAAACCACTTTTCGCACTTGTGTTGGTGCAGGAAACCACTTTTGCACTTGTATTAGTGTGGAAAAACCACTTTTCGCACTTGTGTTAGTGTTGAAAAACCACTTTTCGCACTTGTGTTAGTGTTGAAAAACCACTTTTCGCACTTGTGTTAGTGTTGAAAACCACTTTTCGCACTTGTGTTTGTGCAGGAAACCACTTTTGCACTTGAATTAGTGTGGAAAAACCACTTTTCGCACTTGTGTTAGTGTTGAAAAACCACTTTTTGCACTTGTGTTAGTGTTGAAAAACCACTTTCCGCACTTGTGTTGGTGCAGGAAACCACTTTTGCACTTGTATTAGTGTGTTAAAAACACTTTTTGCACTTGTGATAGTGTTGAAAAACCACTTTTTGCACTTGTGTTAGTGTTGAAAAACCACTTTTCGCACTTGTGTTGGTGCAGGAAACCACTTTTGCACTTGTATTAGTGTGGAAAAAACACTTTTCGCACTTGTGTTAGTGTTGAAAAACCACTTTTCGCACTTGTGTTAGTGTTGAAAAACCACTTTTCGCACTTGTGTTGGTGCAGGAAACCACTTTTGCACTTGTATTAGTGTGGAAAAACCACTTTTCGCACTTGTGTTAGTGTTGAAAAACCACTTTTCGCACTTGTGTTAGTGTTGAAAAACCACTTTTCGCACTTGTGTTGGTGCAGGAAACCACTTTTGCACTTGTATTAGTGTGGAAAAACACTTTTTGCACTTGTGATAGTGTTGAAAAACCACTTTTCGCACTTGTGTTAGTGTTGAAAAACCACTTTTCGCACTTGTGTTGGTGCAGGAAACCACTTTTGCACTTGTATTAGTGTGGAAAAAACACTTTTTGCACTTGTGATAGTGTTGAAAAACCACTTTTCGCACTTGTGTTAGTGTTGAAAAACCACTTTTCGCACTTGTGTTGGTGCAGGAAACCACTTTTGCACTTGTATTAGTGTGGAAAAACCACTTTTCGCACTTGTGTTAGTGTTGAAAAACCACTTTTCGCACTTGTGTTAGTGTTGAAAAACCACTTTTCGCACTTGTGTTGGTGCAGGAAACCACTTTTGCACTTGTATTAGTGTGGAAAAACCACTTTTCGCACTTGTGTTAGTTTTGAAAAACCACTTTTCGCACTTGTGTTAGTGTTGAAAAACCACTTTTCGCACTTGTGTTAGTGTTGAAAAACCACTTTTCGCACTTGTGTTGGTGCAGGAAACCACTTTTACACTTGTACTAGTGTGGAAAAAACACTTTTTGCACTTGTGATAGTGTTGAAAAACCCCTTTTCGCACTTGTGTTAGTGTTGAAAAAACCACTTTTGGAACTTGTGTTGGTGCAGGAAACCACTTTTGCACTTGTATTAGTGTGGAAAAAACACTTTTTGCACTTGTGTTAGTGTTGAAAAACCACTTTTCGCACTTGTGTTAGTGTTGAAAAACCACTTTTCGCACTTGTGTTAGTGTTGAAAAACCACTTTTCGCACATGTGTTGGTGCAGGAAACCACTTTTGCACTTGTATTAGTGTGGAAAAACCACTTTTCGCACTTGTGTTAGTGTTGAAAAACCACTTTTCGCACTTGTGTTAGTGTTGATAAACCACTTTTCGCACTTGTGTTAGTGTTGAAAAACCACTTTTTGCACTTGTGTTAGTGTTGAAAAACCACTTTTCGCACTTGTGTTGGTGCAGGAAACCACTTTTGCACTTGTATTAGTGTGGAAAAAACACTTTTCGCACTTGTGTTAGTGTTGAAAAACCACTTTTCGCACTTGTGTTAGTGTTGAAAAACCACTTTTCGCACTTGTGTTGGTGCAGGAAACCACTTTTGCACTTGTATTAGTGTGGAAAAACCACTTTTCGCACTTGTGTTAGTGTTGAAAGACCACTTTTCGCACTTGTGTTAGTGTTGAAAAACCACTTTTTGCACTTGTGTTAGTGTTGAAAAACCACTTTTCACACTTGTGTTAGTGTTGAAAAACCACTTTTCGCACTTGTGTTGGTGCAGGAAACCACTTTTGCACTTGTATTAGTGTGGAAAAACCACTTTTCGCACTTGTGTTAGTGTTGAAAAACCACTTTTCGCACTTGTGTTAGTGTTGAAAAACCACTTTTCGCACTTGTGTTAGTGTTGAAAAACCACTTTTCGCACATGTGTTTGTGCAGGAAACCACTTTTGCACTTGAATTAGTGTGGAAAAACCACTTTTCGCACTTGTGTTAGTGTTGAAAAACCACTTTTTGCACTTGTGTAAGTGTTGAAAAACCACTTTTCGCACTTGTGTTGGTGCAGGAAACCACTTTTGCACTTGTATTAGTGTGGAAAAAACACTTTTTGCACTTGTGATAGTGTTGAAAAACCACTTTTCGCACTTGTGTTAGTGTTGAAAAACCACTTTTCGCACTTGTGTTGGTGCAGGAAACCACTTTTGCACTTGTATTAGTGTGGAAAAACAATTTTCGCACTTGTGTTAGTGTTGAAAAACCACTTTTCGCACTTGTGTTAGTGTTGAAAAACCACTTTTCGCACTTGTGTTGGTGCAGGAAACCACTTTTGCACTTGTATTAGTGTGGAAAAACCACTTTTCGCACTTGTGTTAGTGTTGAAAAACCACTTTTCGCACTTGTGTCAGTGTTGAAAAACCACTTTTCGCACTTGTGTTGGTGCAGGAAACCACTTTTGCACTTGTATTAGTGTGGAAAAAACACTTTTTGCACTTGTGATAGTGTTGAAAAACCACTTTTCGCACTTGTGTTAGTGTTGAAAAACCACTTTTCGCACTTGTGTTGGTGCAGGAAACCACTTTTGCACTTGTATTAGTGTGGAAAAACCACTTTTCGCACTTGTGTTAGTGTTGAAAAACCACTTTTCGCACTTGTGTTAGTGTTGAAAAACCACTTTTCGCACTTGTGTTGGTGCAGGAAACCACTTTTGCACTTGTATTAGTGTGGAAAAAACACTTTTTGCACTTGTGATAGTGTTGAAAAACCACTTTTCGCACTTGTGTTAGTGTTGAAAAAACCACTTTTCGAACTTGTGTTGGTGCAGGAAACCACTTTTGCACTTGTATTAGTGTGGAAAAAACACTTTTTGCACTTGTGTTAGTGTTGAAAAACCACTTTTCGCACTTGTGTTAGTGTTGAAAAACCACTTTTCGCACTTGTGTTAGTGTTGAAAAACCACTTTTCGCACTTGTGTTAGTGTTGAAAAACCACTTTTCGCACTTGTGTTGGTGCAGGAAACCACTTTTGCACTTGTATTAGTGTGGAAAAACCACTTTTCGCACTTGTGTTAGTGTTGAAAAACCACTTTTCGCACTTGTGTTAGTGTTGATAAACCACTTTTCGCACTTGTGTTGGTGCAGGAAACCACTTTTGCACTTGTATTAGTGTGGAAAAAACACTTTTTGCACTTGTGATAGTGTTGAAAAACCACTTTTCGCACTTGTGTTAGTGTTGAAAAAACCACTTTTCGAACTTGTGTTGGTGCAGGAAACCACTTTTGCACTTGTATTAGTGTGGAAAAACCACTTTTCGCACTTGTGTTAGTGTTGAAAAACCACTTTTCGCACTTGTGTTAGTGTTGAAAAACCACTTTTCGCACTTGTGTTAGTGTTGAAAAACCACTTTTCGCACATGTGTTTGTGCAGGAAACCACTTTTGCACTTGAATTAGTGTGGAAAAACCACTTTTCGCACTTGTGTTAGTGTTGAAAAACCACTTTTTGCACTTGTGTTAGTGTTGAAAAACCACTTTCCGCACTCGTGTTGGTGCAGGAAACCACTTTTGCACTTGTATTAGTGTGGAAAAAACACTTTTTGCACTTGTGATAGTGTTGAAAAACCACTTTTCGCACTTGTGTTAGTGTTGAAAAACCACTTTTCGCACTTGTGTTGGTGCAGGAAACCACTTTTGCACTTGTATTAGTGTGGAAAAAACACTTTTCGCACTTGTGTTAGTGTTGAAAAACCACTTTTCGCACTTGTGTTAGTGTTGAAAAACCACTTTTCGCACTTGTGTTGGTGCAGGAAACCACTTTTGCACTTGTATTAGTGTGGAAAAACCACTTTTCGCACTTGTGTTAGTGTTGAAAAACCACTTTTCGCACTTGTGTTAGTGTTGAAAAACCACTTTTCGCACTTGTGTTGGTGCAGGAAACCACTTTTGCACTTGTATTAGTGTGGAAAAAACACTTTTTGCACTTGTGATAGTGTTGAAAAACCACTTTTCGCACTTGTGTTAGAGTTGAAAAACCACTTTTCGCACTTGTGTTGGTGCAGGAAACCACTTTTACACTTGTATTAGTGTGGAAAAAACACTTTTTGCACTTGTGATAGTGTTGAAAAACCAATTTTCGCACTTGTGTTAGTGTTGAAAAACCACTTTTCGCACTTGTGTTGGTGCAGGAAACCACTTTTGCACTTGTATTAGTGTGGAAAAACCACTTTTCGCACTTGTGTTAGTGTTGAAAAACCACTTTTCGCACTTGTGTTAGTGTTGAAAAACCACTTTTCGCACTTGTGTTAGTGTTGAAAACCACTTTTCGCACTTGTGTTGGTGCAGGAAACCACTTTTGCACTTGTATTAGTGTGGAAAAAACACTTTTTGCACTTGTGATAGTGTTGAAAAACCACTTTTCGCACTTGTGTTAGTGTTGAAAAAACCACTTTTCGAACTTGTGTTGGTGCAGGAAACCACTTTTGCACTTGTAATAGTGTGGAAAAACCACTTTTCGCACTTGTGTTAGTGTTGAAAAACCACTCTTCGCACTTGTGTTAGTGTTGAAAAACCACTTTTCGCACTTGTGTTAGTGTTGAAAAACCACTTTTCACACTTGTGTTAGTGTTGAAAAACCACTTTTCGCACTTGTGTTGGTGCAGGAAACCACTTTTGCACTTGTATTAGTGTGGAAAAACCACTTTTCGCACTTGTATTAGTGTTGAAAAACCACTTTTTGCACTTGTGTTAGTGTTGATAAACCACTTTTCGCACTTGTGTTGGTGCAGGAAACCACTTTTGCACTTGTATTAGTGTGGAAAAACCACTTTTCGCACTTGTGTTATTGTTGAAAAACCACTTTTCGCACTTGTGTTAGTGTTGAAAAACCACTTTTCGCACTTGTGTTAGTTTTGAAAAACCACTTTTCACACTTGTGTTAGTGTTGAAAAACCACTTTTCGCACTTGTGTTGGTGCAGGAAACCACTTTTGCACTTGTATTAGTGTGGAAAAACCACTTTTCGCACTTGTGTTAGTGTTGAAAAACCACTTTTCGCACTTGTGTTAGTGTTGAAAAACCACTTTTCGCACTTGTGTTTGTGCAGGAAACCACTTTTGCACTTGTATTAGTGTGGAAAAACCACTTTTCGCACTTGTGTTAGTGTTGAAAAACCACTTTTTGCACTTGTGTTAGTGTTGAAAAACCACTTTTCGCACTTGTGTTGGTGCAGGAAACCACTTTTGCACTTGTATTAGTGTGGAAAAAACACTTTTTGCACTTGTGATAGTGTTGAAAAACCACTTTTCGCACTTGTGTTAGTGTTGAAAAACCACTTTTCGCACTTGTGTTGGTGCAGGAAACCACTTTTGCACTTGTATTAGTGTGGAAAAACACTTTTCGCACTTGTGTTAGTGTTGAAAAACCACTTTTCGCACTTGTGTTAGTGTTGAAAAACCACTTTTCACACTTGTGTTGATGCAGGAAACCACTTTTGCACTTGTATTAGTGTGGAAAAACCACTTTTTGCACTTGTGTTAGTGTTGAAAAACCACTTTTCGCACTTGTGTTAGTGTTGAAAAACCACTTTTCGCACTTGTGTTGGTGCAGGAAACCACTTTTGCACTTGTATTAGTGTGGAAAAAACACTTTTTGCACTTGTGATAGTGTTGAAAAACCACTTTTCGCACTTGTGTTAGTGTTGAAAAACCACTTTTCGCACTTGTGTTGGTGCAGGAAACCACTTTTGCACTTGTATTAGTGTGGAAAAACCACTTTTTGCACTTGTGTTAGTGTTGAAAAACCACTTTTCGCACTTGTGTTAGTGTTGAAAAACCACTTTTCGCACTTGTGTTAGTGTTGAAAAACCACTTTTCGCACTTGTGTTGGTGCAGGAAACCACTTTTGCACTTGTATTAGTGTGGAAAAAACACTTTTTGCACTTGTGATAGTGTTGAAAAACCACTTTTCGCACTTGTGTTAGTGTTGAAAAAACCACTTTTCGAACTTGTGTTGGTGCAGGAAACCACTTTTGCACTTGTATTAGTGTGGAAAAAACACTTTTTGCACTTGTGTTAGTGTTGAAAAACCACTTTTCGCACTTGTGTTAGTGTTGAAAAACCACTTTTCGCACTTGTGTTAGTGTTGAAAAACCACTTTTCGCACTTGTGTTGGTGCAGGAAACCACTTTTGCACTTGTATTAGTGTGGAAAAACCACTTTTCGCACTTGTGTTAGTGTTGAAAAACCACTTTTTGCACTTGTGTTAGTGTTGATAAACCACTTTTCGCACTTGTGTTGGTGCAGGAAACCACTTTTCGCACTTGTGTTAGTGTTGAAAAACCACTTTTCGCACTTGTGTTGGTGCAGGAAACCACTTTTGCACTTGTATTAGTGTGGAAAAACCACTTTTCGCACTTGTGTTAGTGTTGAAAAACCACTTTTCGCACTTGTGTTAGTGTTGATAAACCACTTTTCGCACTTGTGTTGGTGCAGGAAACCACTTTTGCACTTGTATTAGTGTGGAAAAAACACTTTTTGCACTTGTGATAGTGTTGAAAAACCACTTTTCGCACTTGTGTTAGTGTTGAAAAAACCACTTTTCGAACTTGTGTTGGTGCAGGAAACCACTTTTGCACTTGTATTAGTGTGGAAAAACCACTTTTCGCACTTGTGTTAGTGTTGAAAAACCACTTTTCGCACTTGTGTTAGTGTTGAAAAACCACTTTTCGCACTTGTGTTAGTGTTGAAAAACCACTTTTCGCACATGTGTTTGTGCAGGAAACCACTTTTGCACTTGAATTAGTGTGGAAAAACCACTTTTCGCACTTGTGTTAGTGTTGAAAAACCACTTTTTGCACTTGTGTTAGTGTTGAAAAACCACTTTTCGCACTTGTGTTAGTGTTGAAAAACCACTTTTCGCACTTGTGTTAGTGTTGAAAACCACTTTTCGCACTTGTGTTGGTGCAGGAAACCACTTTTGCACTTGTATTAGTGTGGAAAAAACACTTTTTGCACTTGTGATAGTGTTGAAAAACCACTTTTCGCACTTGTGTTAGTGTTGAAAAAACCACTTTTCGAACTTGTGTTGGTGCAGGAAACCACTTTTGCACTTGTAATAGTGTGGAAAAACCACTTTTCGCACTTGTGTTAGTGTTGAAAAACCACTCTTCGCACTTGTGTTAGTGTTGAAAAACCACTTTTCGCACTTGTGTTAGTGTTGAAAAACCACTTTTCACACTTGTGTTAGTGTTGAAAAACCACTTTTCGCACTTGTGTTGGTGCAGGAAACCACTTTTGCACTTGTATTAGTGTGGAAAAACCACTTTTCGCACTTGTATTAGTGTTGAAAAACCACTTTTTGCACTTGTGTTAGTGTTGATAAACCACTTTTCGCACTTGTGTTGGTGCAGGAAACCACTTTTGCACTTGTATTAGTGTGGAAAAACCACTTTTCGCACTTGTGTTATTGTTGAAAAACCACTTTTCGCACTTGTGTTAGTGTTGAAAAACCACTTTTCGCACTTGTGTTAGTTTTGAAAAACCACTTTTCACACTTGTGTTAGTGTTGAAAAACCACTTTTCGCCCTTGTGTTGGTGCAGGAAACCACTTTTGCACTTGTATTAGTGTGGAAAAACCACTTTTCGCACTTGTGTTAGTGTTGAAAAACCACTTTTCGCACTTGTGTTAGTGTTGAAAAACCACTTTTCGCACTTGTGTTTGTGCAGGAAACCACTTTTGCACTTGTATTAGTGTGGAAAAACCACTTTTCGCACTTGTGTTAGTGTTGAAAAACCACTTTTTGCACTTGTGTTAGTGTTGAAAAACCACTTTTCGCACTTGTGTTGGTGCAGGAAACCACTTTTGCACTTGTATTAGTGTGGAAAAAACACTTTTTGCACTTGTGATAGTGTTGAAAAACCACTTTTCGCACTTGTGTTAGTGTTGAAAAACCACTTTTCGCACTTGTGTTGGTGCAGGAAACCACTTTTGCACTTGTATTAGTGTGGAAAAACACTTTTCGCACTTGTGTTAGTGTTGAAAAACCACTTTTCGCACTTGTGTTAGTGTTGAAAAACCACTTTTCACACTTGTGTTGATGCAGGAAACCACTTTTGCACTTGTATTAGTGTGGAAAAACCACTTTTTGCACTTGTGTTAGTGTTGAAAAACCACTTTTCGCACTTGTGTTAGTGTTGAAAAACCACTTTTCGCACTTGTGTTGGTGCAGGAAACCACTTTTGCACTTGTATTAGTGTGGAAAAAACACTTTTTGCACTTGTGATAGTGTTGAAAAACCACTTTTCGCACTTGTGTTAGTGTTGAAAAACCACTTTTCGCACTTGTGTTGGTGCAGGAAACCACTTTTGCACTTGTATTAGTGTGGAAAAACCACTTTTTGCACTGGTGTTAGTGTTGAAAAACCACTTTTCGCACTTGTGTTAGTGTTGAAAAACCACTTTTCGCACTTGTGTTAGTGTTGAAAAACCACTTTTCGCACTTGTGTTGGTGCAGGAAACCACTTTTGCACTTGTATTAGTGTGGAAAAAACACTTTTTGCACTTGTGATAGTGTTGAAAAACCACTTTTCGCACTTGTGTTAGTGTTGAAAAAACCACTTTTCGAACTTGTGTTGGTGCAGGAAACCACTTTTGCACTTGTATTAGTGTGGAAAAAACACTTTTTGCACTTGTGTTAGTGTTGAAAAACCACTTTTCGCACTTGTGTTAGTGTTGAAAAACCACTTTTCGCACTTGTGTTAGTGTTGAAAAACCACTTTTCGCACTTGTGTTGGTGCAGGAAACCACTTTTGCACTTGTATTAGTGTGGAAAAACCACTTTTCGCACTTGTGTTAGTGTTGAAAAACCACTTTTTGCACTTGTGTTAGTGTTGATAAACCACTTTTCGCACTTGTGTTGGTGCAGGAAACCACTTTTCGCACTTGTGTTAGTGTTGAAAAACCACTTTTCGCACTTGTGTTGGTGCAGGAAACCACTTTTGCACTTGTATTAGTGTGGAAAAACCACTTTTCGCACTTGTGTTAGTGTTGAAAAACCACTTTTCGCACTTGTGTTAGTGTTGATAAACCACTTTTCGCACTTGTGTTGGTGCAGGAAACCACTTTTGCACTTGTATTAGTGTGGAAAAAACACTTTTTGCACTTGTGATAGTGTTGAAAAACCACTTTTCGCACTTGTGTTAGTGTTGAAAAAACCACTTTTCGAACTTGTGTTGGTGCAGGAAACCACTTTTGCACTTGTATTAGTGTGGAAAAACCACTTTTCGCACTTGTGTTAGTGTTGAAAAACCACTTTTCGCACTTGTGTTAGTGTTGAAAAACCACTTTTCGCACTTGTGTTAGTGTTGAAAAACCACTTTTCACACATGTGTTTGTGCAGGAAACCACTTTTGCACTTGAATTAGTGTGGAAAAACCACTTTTCGCACTTGTGTTAGTGTTGAAAAACCACTTTTTGCACTTGTGTTAGTGTTGAAAAACCACTTTCCGCACTCGTGTTGGTGCAGGAAACCACTTTTGCACTTGTATTAGTGTGGAAAAAACACTTTTTGCACTTGTGATAGTGTTGAAAAACCACTTTTCGCACTTGTGTTAGTGTTGAAAAACCACTTTTCGCACTTGTGTTGGTGCAGGAAACCACTTTTGCACTTGTATTAGTGTGGAAAAAACACTTTTCGCACTTGTGTTAGTGTTGAAAAACCACTTTTCGCACTTGTGTTAGTGTTGAAAAACCACTTTTCGCACTTGTGTTGGTGCAGGAGACCACTTTTGCACTTGTATTAGTGTGGAAAAACCACTTTTCGCACTTGTGTTAGTGTTGAAAAACCACTTTTCGCACTTGTGTTAGTGTTGAAAAACCACTTTTCGCACTTGTGTTGGTGCAGGAAACCACTTTTGCACTTGTATTAGTGTGGAAAAAACACTTTTTGCACTTGTGATAGTGTTGAAAAACCACTTTTCGCACTTGTGTTAGTGTTGAAAAACCACTTTTCGCACTTGTGTTGGTGCAGGAAACCACTTTTACACTTGTATTAGTGTGGAAAAAACACTTTTTGCACTTGTGATAGTGTTGAAAAACCAATTTTCGCACTTGTGTTAGTGTTGAAAAACCACTTTTCGCACTTGTGTTGGTGCAGGAAACCACTTTTGCACTTGTATTAGTGTGGAAAAACCACTTTTCGCACTTGTGTTAGTGTTGAAAAACCACTTTTCGCACTTGTGTTAGTGTTGAAAAACCACTTTTCGCACTTGTGTTAGTGTTGAAAACCACTTTTCGCACTTGTGTTGGTGCAGGAAACCACTTTTGCACTTGTATTAGTGTGGAAAAAACACTTTTTGCACTTGTGATAGTGTTGAAAAACCACTTTTCGCACTTGTGTTAGTGTTGAAAAAACCACTTTTCGAACTTGTGTTGGTGCAGGAAACCACTTTTGCACTTGTAATAGTGTGGAAAAACCACTTTTCGCACTTGTGTTAGTGTTGAAAAACCACTCTTCGCACTTGTGTTAGTGTTGAAAAACCACTTTTCGCACTTGTGTTAGTGTTGAAAAACCACTTTTCACACTTGTGTTAGTGTTGAAAAACCACTTTTCGCACTTGTGTTGGTGCAGGAAACCACTTTTGCACTTGTATTAGTGTGGAAAAACCACTTTTCGCACTTGTATTAGTGTTGAAAAACCACTTTTTGCACTTGTGTTAGTGTTGATAAACCACTTTTCGCACTTGTGTTGGTGCAGGAAACCACTTTTGCACTTGTATTAGTGTGGAAAAACCACTTTTCGCACTTGTGTTATTGTTGAAAAACCACTTTTCGCACTTGTGTTAGTGTTGAAAAACCACTTTTCGCACTTGTGTTAGTTTTGAAAAACCACTTTTCACACTTGTGTTAGTGTTGAAAAACCACTTTTCGCACTTGTGTTGGTGCAGGAAACCACTTTTGCACTTGTATTAGTGTGGAAAAACCACTTTTCGCACTTGTGTTAGTGTTGAAAAACCACTTTTCGCACTTGTGTTAGTGTTGAAAAACCACTTTTCGCACTTGTGTTTGTGCAGGAAACCACTTTTGCACTTGTATTAGTGTGGAAAAACCACTTTTCGCACTTGTGTTAGTGTTGAAAAACCACTTTTTGCACTTGTGTTAGTGTTGAAAAACCACTTTTCGCACTTGTGTTGGTGCAGGAAACCACTTTTGCACTTGTATTAGTGTGGAAAAAACACTTTTTGCACTTGTGATAGTGTTGAAAAACCACTTTTCGCACTTGTGTTAGTGTTGAAAAACCACTTTTCGCACTTGTGTTGGTGCAGGAAACCACTTTTGCACTTGTATTCGTGTGGAAAAACACTTTTCGCACTTGTGTTAGTGTTGAAAAACCACTTTTCGCACTTGTGTTAGTGTTGAAAAACCACTTTTCGCACTTGTGTTGGTGCAGGAAACCACTTTTGCACTTGTATTAGTGTGGAAAAACCACTTTTTGCACTTGTGTTAGTGTTGAAAAACCACTTTTCGCACTTGTGTTAGTGTTGAAAAACCACTTTTCGCACTTGTGTTGGTGCAGGAAACCACTTTTGCACTTGTATTAGTGTGGAAAAAACACTTTTTGCACTTGTGATAGTGTTGAAAAACCACTTTTCGCACTTGTGTTAGTGTTGAAAAACCACTTTTCGCACTTGTGTTGGTGCAGGAAACCACTTTTGCACTTGTATTAGTGTGGAAAAACCACTTTTCGCACTTGTGTTAGTGTTGAAAAACCACTTTTCGCACTTGTGTTAGTGTTGAAAAACCACTTTTCGCACTTGTGTTAGTGTTGAAAAACCACTTTTCGCACTTGTGTTGGTGCAGGAAACCACTTTT
Source organism: Myxine glutinosa (assembly GCF_964187855.1). Taxonomy (NCBI): domain Eukaryota; kingdom Metazoa; phylum Chordata; class Myxini; order Myxiniformes; family Myxinidae; genus Myxine; species Myxine glutinosa. The sequence continues at coordinate 48,490 of NW_027617518.1, read as the reverse complement.
GCACTTGTATTAGTGTGGAAAAAACACTTTTTGCACTTGTGATAGTGTTGAAAAACCACTTTTCGCACTTGTGTTAGTGTTGAAAAAACCACTTTTCGAACTTGTGTTGGTGCAGGAAACCACTTTTGCACTTGTATTAGTGTGGAAAAAACACTTTTTGCACTTGTGTTAGTGTTGAAAAACCACTTTTCGCACTTGTGTTAGTGTTGAAAAACCACTTTTCGCACTTGTGTTAGTGTTGAAAAACCACTTTTCGCACTTGTGTTGGTGCAGGAAACCACTTTTGCACTTGTATTAGTGTGGAAAAACCACTTTTCGCACTTGTGTTAGTGTTGAAAAACCACTTTTTGCACTTGTGTTAGTGTTGATAAACCACTTTTCGCACTTGTGTTGGTGCAGGAAACCACTTTTGCACTTGTATTAGTGTGGAAAAAACACTTTTTGCACTTGTGATAGTGTTGAAAAACCACTTTTCGCACTTGTGTTAGTGTTGAAAAAACCACTTTTCGAAATTGTGTTGGTGCAGGAAACCACTTTTGCACTTGTATTAGTGTGGAAAAACCACTTTTCGCACTTGTGTTAGTGTTGAAAAACCACTTTTCGCACTTGTGTTAGTGTTGAAAAACCACTTTTCGCACTTGTGTTAGTGTTGAAAACCACTTTTCGCACTTGTGTTTGTGCAGGAAACCACTTTTGCACTTGAATTAGTGTGGAAAAACCACTTTTCGCACTTGTGTTAGTGTTGAAAAACCACTTTTTGCACTTGTGTTAGTGTTGAAAAACCACTTTCCGCACTTGTGTTGGTGCAGGAAACCACTTTTGCACTTGTATTAGTGTGTTAAAAACACTTTTTGCACTTGTGATAGTGTTGAAAAACCACTTTTTGCACTTGTGTTAGTGTTGAAAAACCACTTTTCGCACTTGTGTTGGTGCAGGAAACCACTTTTGCACTTGTATTAGTGTGGAAAAAACACTTTTCGCACTTGTGTTAGTGTTGAAAAACCACTTTTCGCACTTGTGTTAGTGTTGAAAAACCACTTTTCGCACTTGTGTTGGTGCAGGAAACCACTTTTGCACTTGTATTAGTGTGGAAAAACCACTTTTCGCACTTGTGTTAGTGTTGAAAAACCACTTTTCGCACTTGTGTTAGTGTTGAAAAACCACTTTTCGCACTTGTGTTGGTGCAGGAAACCACTTTTGCACTTGTATTAGTGTGGAAAAACACTTTTTGCACTTGTGATAGTGTTGAAAAACCACTTTTCGCACTTGTGTTAGTGTTGAAAAACCACTTTTCGCACTTGTGTTGGTGCAGGAAACCACTTTTGCACTTGTATTAGTGTGGAAAAAACACTTTTTGCACTTGTGATAGTGTTGAAAAACCACTTTTCGCACTTGTGTTAGTGTTGAAAAACCACTTTTCGCACTTGTGTTGGTGCAGGAAACCACTTTTGCACTTGTATTAGTGTGGAAAAACCACTTTTCGCACTTGTGTTAGTGTTGAAAAACCACTTTTCGCACTTGTGTTAGTGTTGAAAAACCACTTTTCGCACTTGTGTTGGTGCAGGAAACCACTTTTGCACTTGTATTAGTGTGGAAAAACCACTTTTCGCACTTGTGTTAGTTTTGAAAAACCACTTTTCGCACTTGTGTTAGTGTTGAAAAACCACTTTTCGCACTTGTGTTAGTGTTGAAAAACCACTTTTCGCACTTGTGTTGGTGCAGGAAACCACTTTTACACTTGTACTAGTGTGGAAAAAACACTTTTTGCACTTGTGATAGTGTTGAAAAACCCCTTTTCGCACTTGTGTTAGTGTTGAAAAAACCACTTTTGGAACTTGTGTTGGTGCAGGAAACCACTTTTGCACTTGTATTAGTGTGGAAAAAACACTTTTTGCACTTGTGTTAGTGTTGAAAAACCACTTTTCGCACTTGTGTTAGTGTTGAAAAACCACTTTTCGCACTTGTGTTAGTGTTGAAAAACCACTTTTCGCACATGTGTTGGTGCAGGAAACCACTTTTGCACTTGTATTAGTGTGGAAAAACCACTTTTCGCACTTGTGTTAGTGTTGAAAAACCACTTTTCGCACTTGTGTTAGTGTTGATAAACCACTTTTCGCACTTGTGTTAGTGTTGAAAAACCACTTTTTGCACTTGTGTTAGTGTTGAAAAACCACTTTTCGCACTTGTGTTGGTGCAGGAAACCACTTTTGCACTTGTATTAGTGTGGAAAAAACACTTTTCGCACTTGTGTTAGTGTTGAAAAACCACTTTTCGCACTTGTGTTAGTGTTGAAAAACCACTTTTCGCACTTGTGTTGGTGCAGGAAACCACTTTTGCACTTGTATTAGTGTGGAAAAACCACTTTTCGCACTTGTGTTAGTGTTGAAAGACCACTTTTCGCACTTGTGTTAGTGTTGAAAAACCACTTTTTGCACTTGTGTTAGTGTTGAAAAACCACTTTTCACACTTGTGTTAGTGTTGAAAAACCACTTTTCGCACTTGTGTTGGTGCAGGAAACCACTTTTGCACTTGTATTAGTGTGGAAAAACCACTTTTCGCACTTGTGTTAGTGTTGAAAAACCACTTTTCGCACTTGTGTTAGTGTTGAAAAACCACTTTTCGCACTTGTGTTAGTGTTGAAAAACCACTTTTCGCACATGTGTTTGTGCAGGAAACCACTTTTGCACTTGAATTAGTGTGGAAAAACCACTTTTCGCACTTGTGTTAGTGTTGAAAAACCACTTTTTGCACTTGTGTTAGTGTTGAAAAACCACTTTCCGCACTCGTGTTGGTGCAGGAAACCACTTTTGCACTTGTATTAGTGTGGAAAAAACACTTTTTGCACTTGTGATAGTTTTGAAAAACCACTTTTCGCACTTGTGTTAGTGTTGAAAAACCACTTTTCGCACTTGTGTTGGTGCAGGAAACCACTTTTGCACTTGTATTAGTGTGGAAAAAACACTTTTCGCACTTGTGTTAGTGTTGAAAAACCACTTTTCGCACTTGTGTTAGTGTTGAAAAACCACTTTTCGCACTTGTGTTGGTGCAGGAAACCACTTTTGCACTTGTATTAGTGTGGAAAAACCACTTTTCGCACTTGTGTTAGTGTTGAAAAACCACTTTTCGCACTTGTGTTAGTGTTGAAAAACCACTTTTCGCACTTGTGTTGGTACAGGAAACCACTTTTGCACTTGTATTAGTGTGGAAAAAACACTTTTTGCACTTGTGATAGTGTTGAAAAACCACTTTTCGCACTTGTGTTAGTGTTGAAAAACCACTTTTCGCACTTGTGTTGGTGCAGGAAACCACTTTTACACTTGTATTAGTGTGGAAAAAACACTTTTTGCACTTGTGATAGTGTTGAAAAACCACTTTTCGCACTTGTGTTAGTGTTGAAAAACCACTTTTCGCACTTGTGTTGGTGCAGGAAACCACTTTTGCACTTGTATTAGTGTGGAAAAACCACTTTTCGCACTTGTGTTAGTGTTGAAAAACCACTTTTCGCACTTGTGTTAGTGTTGAAAAACCACTTTTCGCACTTGTGTTAGTGTTGAAAAACCACTTTTCGCACTTGTGTTGGTGCAGGAAACCACTTTTGCACTTGTATTAGTGTGGAAAAAACACTTTTTGCACTTGTGATAGTGTTGAAAAACCACTTTTCGCACTTGTGTTAGTGTTGAAAAAACCACTTTTCGAACTTGTGTTGGTGCAGGAAACCACTTTTGCACTTGTAATAGTGTGGAAAAACCACTTTTCGCACTTGTGTTAGTGTTGAAAAACCACTCTTCGCACTTGTGTTAGTGTTGAAAAACCACTTTTCGCACTTGTGTTAGTGTTGAAAAACCACTTTTCGCACTTGTGTTGGTGCAGGAAACCACTTTTGCACTTGTATTAGTGTGGAAAAAACACTTTTTGCACTTGTGATAGTGTTGAAAAACCACTTTTCGCACTTGTGTTAGTGTTGAAAAACCACTTTTCGCACTTGTGTTGGTGCAGGAAACCACTTTTGCACTTGTATTAGTGTGGAAAAACCACTTTTCGCACTTGTGTTAGTGTTGAAAAACCACTTTTCGCACTTGTGTTAGTGTTGAAAAACCACTTTTCGCACTTGTGTTAGTGTTGAAAAACCACTTTTCGCACTTGTGTTGGTGCAGGAAACCACTTTTGCACTTGTATTAGTGTGGAAAAAACACTTTTTGCACTTGTGATAGTGTTGAAAAACCACTTTTCGCACTTGTGTTAGTGTTGAAAAAACCACTTTTCGAACTTGTGTTGGTGCAGGAAACCACTTTTGCACTTGTATTAGTGTGGAAAAAACACTTTTTGCACTTGTGTTAGTGTTGAAAAACCACTTTTCGCACTTGTGTTAGTGTTGAAAAACCACTTTTCGCACTTGTGTTAGTGTTGAAAAACCACTTTTCGCACTTGTGTTGGTGCAGGAAACCACTTTTGCACTTGTATTAGTGTGGAAAAACCACTTTTCGCACTTGTGTTAGTGTTGAAAAACCACTTTTTGCACTTGTGTTAGTGTTGATAAACCACTTTTCGCACTTGTGTTGGTGCAGGAAACCACTTTTGCACTTGTATTAGTGTGGAAAAAACACTTTTTGCACTTGTGATAGTGTTGAAAAACCACTTTTCGCACTTGTGTTAGTGTTGAAAAAACCACTTTTCGAACTTGTGTTGGTGCAGGAAACCACTTTTGCACTTGTATTAGTGTGGAAAAACCACTTTTCGCACTTGTGTTAGTGTTGAAAAACCACTTTTCGCACTTGTGTTAGTGTTGAAAAACCACTTTTCGCACTTGTGTTAGTGTTGAAAACCACTTTTCGCACTTGTGTTTGTGCAGGAAACCACTTTTGCACTTGAATTAGTGTGGAAAAACCACTTTTCGCACTTGTGTTAGTGTTGAAAAACCACTTTTTGCACTTGTGTTAGTGTTGAAAAACCACTTTCCGCACTTGTGTTGGTGCAGGAAACCACTTTTGCACTTGTATTAGTGTGTTAAAAACACTTTTTGCACTTGTGATAGTGTTGAAAAACCACTTTTTGCACTTGTGTTAGTGTTGAAAAACCACTTTTCGCACTTGTGTTGGTGCAGGAAACCACTTTTGCACTTGTATTAGTGTGGAAAAAACACTTTTCGCACTTGTGTTAGTGTTGAAAAACCACTTTTCGCACTTGTGTTAGTGTTGAAAAACCACTTTTCGCACTTGTGTTGGTGCAGGAAACCACTTTTGCACTTGTATTAGTGTGGAAAAACCACTTTTCGCACTTGTGTTAGTGTTGAAAAACCACTTTTCGCACTTGTGTTAGTGTTGAAAAACCACTTTTCGCACTTGTGTTGGTGCAGGAAACCACTTTTGCACTTGTATTAGTGTGGAAAAACACTTTTTGCACTTGTGATAGTGTTGAAAAACCACTTTTCGCACTTGTGTTAGTGTTGAAAAACCACTTTTCGCACTTGTGTTGGTGCAGGAAACCACTTTTGCACTTGTATTAGTGTGGAAAAAACACTTTTTGCAGTTGTGATAGTGTTGAAAAACCACTTTTCGCACTTGTGTTAGTGTTGAAAAACCACTTTTCGCACTTGTGTTGGTGCAGGAAACCACTTTTGCACTTGTATTAGTGTGGAAAAACCACTTTTCGCACTTGTGTTAGTGTTGAAAAACCACTTTTCGCACTTGTGTTAGTGTTGAAAAACCACTTTTCGCACTTGTGTTGGTGCAGGAAACCACTTTTGCACTTGTATTAGTGTGGAAAAACCACTTTTCGCACTTGTGTTAGTTTTGAAAAACCACTTTTCGCACTTGTGTTAGTGTTGAAAAACCACTTTTCGCACTTGTGTTAGTGTTGAAAAACCACTTTTCGCACTTGTGTTGGTGCAGGAAACCACTTTTACACTTGTACTAGTGTGGAAAAAACACTTTTTGCACTTGTGATAGTGTTGAAAAACCCCTTTTCGCACTTGTGTTAGTGTTGAAAAAACCACTTTTGGAACTTGTGTTGGTGCAGGAAACCACTTTTGCACTTGTATTAGTGTGGAAAAAACACTTTTTGCACTTGTGTTAGTGTTGAAAAACCACTTTTCGCACTTGTGTTAGTGTTGAAAAACCACTTTTCGCACTTGTGTTAGTGTTGAAAAACCACTTTTCGCACATGTGTTGGTGCAGGAAACCACTTTTGCACTTGTATTAGTGTGGAAAAACCACTTTTCGCACTTGTGTTAGTGTTGAAAAACCACTTTTCGCACTTGTGTTAGTGTTGATAAACCACTTTTCGCACTTGTGTTAGTGTTGAAAAACCACTTTTTGCACTTGTGTTAGTGTTGAAAAACCACTTTTCGCACTTGTGTTGGTGCAGGAAACCACTTTTGCACTTGTATTAGTGTGGAAAAAACACTTTTCGCACTTGTGTTAGTGTTGAAAAACCACTTTTCGCACTTGTGTTAGTGTTGAAAAACCACTTTTCGCACTTGTGTTGGTGCAGGAAACCACTTTTGCACTTGTATTAGTGTGGAAAAACCACTTTTCGCACTTGTGTTAGTGTTGAAAGACCACTTTTCGCACTTGTGTTAGTGTTGAAAAACCACTTTTTGCACTTGTGTTAGTGTTGAAAAACCACTTTTCACACTTGTGTTAGTGTTGAAAAACCACTTTTCGCACTTGTGTTGGTGCAGGAAACCACTTTTGCACTTGTATTAGTGTGGAAAAACCACTTTTCGCACTTGTGTTAGTGTTGAAAAACCACTTTTCGCACTTGTGTTAGTGTTGAAAAACCACTTTTCGCACTTGTGTTAGTGTTGAAAAACCACTTTTCGCACATGTGTTTGTGCAGGAAACCACTTTTGCACTTGAATTAGTGTGGAAAAACCACTTTTCGCACTTGTGTTAGTGTTGAAAAACCACTTTTTGCACTTGTGTTAGTGTTGAAAAACCACTTTCCGCACTCGTGTTGGTGCAGGAAACCACTTTTGCACATGTATTAGTGTGGAAAAAACACTTTTTGCACTTGTGATAGTTTTGAAAAACCACTTTTCGCACTTGTGTTAGTGTTGAAAAACCACTTTTCGCACTTGTGTTGGTGCAGGAAACCACTTTTGCACTTGTATTAGTGTGGAAAAAACACTTTTCGCACTTGTGTTAGTGTTGAAAAACCACTTTTCGCACTTGTGTTAGTGTTGAAAAACCACTTTTCGCACTTGTGTTGGTGCAGGAAACCACTTTTGCACTTGTATTAGTGTGGAAAAACCACTTTTCGCACTTGTGTTAGTGTTGAAAAACCACTTTTCGCACTTGTGTTAGTGTTGAAAAACCACTTTTCGCACTTGTGTTGGTACAGGAAACCACTTTTGCACTTGTATTAGTGTGGAAAAAACACTTTTTGCACTTGTGATAGTGTTGAAAAACCACTTTTCGCACTTGTGTTAGTGTTGAAAAACCACTTTTCGCACTTGTGTTGGTGCAGGAAACCACTTTTACACTTGTATTAGTGTGGAAAAAACACTTTTTGCACTTGTGATAGTGTTGAAAAACCACTTTTCGCACTTGTGTTAGTGTTGAAAAACCACTTTTCGCACTTGTGTTGGTGCAGGAAACCACTTTTGCACTTGTATTAGTGTGGAAAAACCACTTTTCGCACTTGTGTTAGTGTTGAAAAACCACTTTTCGCACTTGTGTTAGTGTTGAAAAACCACTTTTCGCACTTGTGTTAGTGTTGAAAAACCACTTTTCGCACTTGTGTTGGTGCAGGAAACCACTTTTGCACTTGTATTAGTGTGGAAAAAACACTTTTTGCACTTGTGATAGTGTTGAAAAACCACTTTTCGCACTTGTGTTAGTGTTGAAAAAACCACTTTTCGAACTTGTGTTGGTGCAGGAAACCACTTTTGCACTTGTAATAGTGTGGAAAAACCACTTTTCGCACTTGTGTTAGTGTTGAAAAACCACTCTTCGCACTTGTGTTAGTGTTGAAAAACCACTTTTCGCACTTGTGTTAGTGTTGAAAAACCACTTTTCACACTTGTGTTAGTGTTGAAAAACCACTTTTCGCACTTGTGTTGGTGCAGGAAACCACTTTTGCACTTGTATTAGTGTGGAAAAACCACTTTTAGCACTTGTATTAGTGTTGAAAAACCACTTTTCGCACTTGTGTTAGTGTTGATAAACCACTTTTCGCACTTGTGTTGATGCAGGAAACCACTTTTGCACTTGTATTAGTGTGGAAAAACCACTTTTCGCACTTGTGTTAGTGTTGAAAAACCACTTTTCGCACTTGTGTTAGTGTTGAAAAACTACTTTTCGCACTTGTGTTAGTTTTGAAAAACCACTTTTCACACTTGTGTTAGTGTTGAAAAACCACTTTTCGCACTTGTGTTGGTGCAGGAAACCACTTTTGCACTTGTATTAGTGTGGAAAAACCACTTTTCGCACTTGTGTTAGTGTTGAAAAACCACTTTTCGCACTTGTGTTAGTGTTGAAAAACCACTTTTCGCACCTGTGTTTGTGCAGGAAACCACTTTTGCACTTGTATTAGTGTGGAAAAACCACTTTTCGCACTTGTGTTAGTGTTGAAAAACCACTTTTCGCACTTGTGTTAGTGTTGAAAAACCACTTTTCGCACTTGTGTTGGTGCAGGAAACCACTTTTGCACTTGTATTAGTGTGGAAAAAACACTTTTCGCACTTGTGTTAGTGTTGAAAAACCACTTTTCGCACTTGTGTTAGTGTTGAAAAACCACTTTTTGCACTTGTGTTAGTGTTGAAAAACCACTTTTCGCACTTGTGTTAGTGTTGAAAAAACCACTTTTCGAACTTGTGTTGGTGCAGGAAACCACTTTTGCACTTGTATTAGTGTGGATAAACCACTTTTCGCACTTGTATTAGTGTGGAAAAAACACTTTTTGCACTTGTGTTAGTGTTGAAAAACCACTTTTCGCACTTGTGTTAGTGTTGAAAAACCACTTTTCGCACTTGTGTTGGTGCAGGAAACCACTTTTGCACTTGTATTAGTGTGGAAAAACCACTTTTCGCACTTGTGTTAGTGTTGAAAAACCACTTTTCGCACTTGTGTTAGTGTTGAAAAACCACTTTTCGCACTTGTGTTAGTGTTGAAAAACCACTTTTCACACTTGTGTTAGTGTTGAAAAACCACTTTTCGCACTTGTGTTGGTGCAGGAAACCACTTTTGCACTTGTATTAGTGTGGAAAAACCACTTTTCGCACTTATGTTAGTGTTGAAAAACCACTTTTCGCACTTGTGTTAGTGTTGAAAAACCACTTTTCGCACTTGTGTTTGTGTAGGAAACCACTTTTGCACTTGTATTAGTGTGGAAAAACCACTTTTCGCACTTGTGTTAGTGTTGAAAAACCACTTTTTGCACTTGTGTTAGTGTTGAAAAACCACTTTTCGCACTTGTGTTGGTGCAGGAAACCACTTTTGCACTTGTATTAGTGTGGAAAAAACACTTTTTGCACTTGTGATAGTGTTGAAAAACCACTTTTCGCACTTGTGTTAGTGTTGAAAAACCACTTTTCGCACTTGTGTTGGTGCAGGAAACCACTTTTGCACTTGTATTAGTGTGGAAAAACAATTTTCGCACTTGTGTTAGTGTTGAAAAACCACTTTTCGCACTTGTGTTAGTGTTGAAAAACCACTTTTCGCACTTGTGTTGGTGCAGGAAACCACTTTTGCACTTGTATTAGTGTGGAAAAACCACTTTTCGCACTTGTGTTAGTGTTGAAAAACCACTTTTCGCACTTGTGTTAGTGTTGAAAAACCACTTTTCGCACTTGTGTTGGTGCAGGAAACCACTTTTGCACTTGTATTCGTGTGGAAAAACACTTTTCGCACTTGTGTTAGTGTTGAAAAACCACTTTTCGCACTTGTGTTAGTGTTGAAAAACCACTTTTCGCACTTGTGTTGGTGCAGGAAACCACTTTTGCACTTGTATTAGTGTGGAAAAAACACTTTTTGCACTTGTGATAGTGTTGAAAAACCACTTTTCGCACTTGTGTTAGTGTTGAAAAACCACTTTTCGCACTTGTGTTGGTGCAGGAAACCACTTTTGCACTTGTATTAGTGTGGAAAAACCACTTTTCGCACTTGTGTTAGTGTTGAAAAACCACTTTTCGCACTTGTGTTAGTGTTGAAAAACCACTTTTCGCACTTGTGTTGGTGCAGGAAACCACTTTTGCACTTGTATTCGTGTGGAAAAACACTTTTTGCACTTGTGTTAGTGTTGAAAAACCACTTTTCGCACTTGTGTTAGTGTTGAAAAACCACTTTTCGCACTTGTGTTGGTGCAGGAAACCACTTTTGCACTTGTATTAGTGTGGAAAAAACACTTTTCGCACTTGTGTTAGTGTTGAAAAACCACTTTTCGCACTTGTGTTAGTGTTGAAAAACCACTTTTCGCACTTGTGTTGGTGCAGGAAACCACTTTTGCACTTGTATTAGTGTGGAAAAAACACTTTTCGCACTTGTGTTAGTGTTGAAAAACCACTTTTCGCACTTGTGTTAGTGTTGAAAAACCACTTTTTGCACTTGTGTTAGTGTTGAAAAACCACTTTTCGCACTTGTGTTAGTGTTGAAAAAACCACTTTTCGAACTTGTGTTGGTGCAGGAAACCACTTTTGCACTTGTATTAGTGTGGATAAACCACTTTTCGCACTTGTATTAGTGTGGAAAAAACACTTTTTGCACTTGTGTTAGTGTTGAAAAACCACTTTTCGCACTTGTGTTAGTGTTGAAAAACCACTTTTCGCACTTGTGTTGGTGCAGGAAACCACTTTTGCACTTGTATTAGTGTGGAAAAACCACTTTTCGCACTTGTGTTAGTGTTGAAAAACCACTTTTCGCACTTGTGTTAGTGTTGAAAAACCACTTTTCGCACTTGTGTTAGTGTTGAAAAACCACTTTTCACACTTGTGTTAGTGTTGAAAAACCACTTTTCGCACTTGTGTTGGTGCAGGAAACCACTTTTGCACTTGTATTAGTGTGGAAAAACCACTTTTCGCACTTATGTTAGTGTTGAAAAACCACTTTTCGCACTTGTGTTAGTGTTGAAAAACCACTTTTCGCACTTGTGTTTGTGTAGGAAACCACTTTTGCACTTGTATTAGTGTGGAAAAACCACTTTTCGCACTTGTGTTAGTGTTGAAAAACCACTTTTTGCACTTGTGTTAGTGTTGAAAAACCACTTTTCGCACTTGTGTTGGTGCAGGAAACCACTTTTGCACTTGTATTAGTGTGGAAAAAACACTTTTTGCACTTGTGATAGTGTTGAAAAACCACTTTTCGCACTTGTGTTAGTGTTGAAAAACCACTTTTCGCACTTGTGTTGGTGCAGGAAACCACTTTTGCACTTGTATTAGTGTGGAAAAACAATTTTCGCACTTGTGTTAGTGTTGAAAAACCACTTTTCGCACTTGTGTTAGTGTTGAAAAACCACTTTTCGCACTTGTGTTGGTGCAGGAAACCACTTTTGCACTTGTATTAGTGTGGAAAAACCACTTTTCGCACTTGTGTTAGTGTTGAAAAACCACTTTTCGCACTTGTGTTAGTGTTGAAAAACCACTTTTCGCACTTGTGTTGGTGCAGGAAACCACTTTTGCACTTGTATTCGTGTGGAAAAACACTTTTCGCACTTGTGTTAGTGTTGAAAAACCACTTTTCGCACTTGTGTTAGTGTTGAAAAACCACTTTTCGCACTTGTGTTGGTGCAGGAAACCACTTTTGCACTTGTATTAGTGTGGAAAAAACACTTTTTGCACTTGTGATAGTGTTGAAAAACCACTTTTCGCACTTGTGTTAGTGTTGAAAAACCACTTTTCGCACTTGTGTTGGTGCAGGAAACCACTTTTGCACTTGTATTAGTGTGGAAAAACCACTTTTCGCACTTGTGTTAGTGTTGAAAAACCACTTTTCGCACTTGTGTTAGTGTTGAAAAACCACTTTTCGCACTTGTGTTGGTGCAGGAAACCACTTTTGCACTTGTATTCGTGTGGAAAAACACTTTTTGCACTTGTGTTAGTGTTGAAAAACCACTTTTCGCACTTGTGTTAGTGTTGAAAAACCACTTTTCGCACTTGTGTTGGTGCAGGAAACCACTTTTGCACTTGTATTAGTGTGGAAAAAACACTTTTTGCACTTGTGATAGTGTTGAAAAACCACTTTTCGCACTTGTGTTAGTGTTGAAAAACCACTTTTCGCACTTGTGTTGGTGCAGGAAACCACTTTTGCACTTGTATTAGTGTGGAAAAACCACTTTTCGCACTTGTGTTAGTGTTGAAAAACCACTTTTCGCACTTGTGTTAGTGTTGAAAAACCACTTTTCGCACTTGTGTTAGTGTTGAAAAACCACTTTTCGCACTTGTGTTGGTGCAGGAAACCACTTTTGCACTTGTATTAGTGTGGAAAAAACACTTTTTGCACTTGTGATAGTGTTGAAAAACCACTTTTCGCACTTGTGTTAGTGTTGAAAAAACCACTTTTCGAACTTGTGTTGGTGCAGGAAACCACTTTTGCACTTGTATTAGTGTGGAAAAAACACTTTTTGCACTTGTGTTAGTGTTGAAAAACCACTTTTCGCACTTGTGTTAGTGTTGAAAAACCACTTTTCGCACTTGTGTTAGTGTTGAAAAACCACTTTTCGCACTTGTGTTGGTGCAGGAAACCACTTTTGCACTTGTATTAGTGTGGAAAAACCACTTTTCGCACTTGTGTTAGTGTTGAAAAACCACTTTTTGCACTTGTGTTAGTGTTGATAAACCACTTTTCGCACTTGTGTTGGTGCAGGAAACCACTTTTGCACTTGTATTAGTGTGGAAAAAACACTTTTTGCACTTGTGATAGTGTTGAAAAACCACTTTTCGCACTTGTGTTAGTGTTGAAAAAACCTCTTTTCGAACTTGTGTTGGTGCAGGAAACCACATTTGCACTTGTATTAGTGTGGAAAAACCACTTTTCGCACTTGTGTTAGTGTTGAAAAACCACTTTTCGCACTTGTGTTAGTGTTGAAAAACCACTTTTCGCACTTGTGTTAGTGTTGAAAACCACTTTTCGCACTTGTGTTTGTGCAGGAAACCACTTTTGCACTTGAATTAGTGTGGAAAAACCACTTTTCGCACTTGTGTTAGTGTTGAAAAACCACTTTTTGCACTTGTGTTAGTGTTGAAAAACCACTTTCCGCACTTGTGTTGGTGCAGGAAACCACTTTTGCACTTGTATTAGTGTGTTAAAAACACTTTTTGCACTTGTGATAGTGTTGAAAAACCACTTTTTGCACTTGTGTTAGTGTTGAAAAACCACTTTTCGCACTTGTGTTGGTGCAGGAAACCACTTTTGCACTTGTATTAGTGTGGAAAAAACACTTTTCGCACTTGTGTTAGTGTTGAAAAACCACTTTTCGCACTTGTGTTAGTGTTGAAAAACCACTTTTCGCACTTGTGTTGGTGCAGGAAACCACTTTTGCACTTGTATTAGTGTGGAAAAACCACTTTTCGCACTTGTGTTAGTGTTGAAAAACCACTTTTCGCACTTGTGTTAGTGTTGAAAAACCACTTTTCGCACTTGTGTTGGTGCAGGAAACCACTTTTGCACTTGTATTAGTGTGGAAAAACACTTTTTGCACTTGTGATAGTGTTGAAAAACCACTTTTCGCACTTGTGTTAGTGTTGAAAAACCACTTTTCGCACTTGTGTTGGTGCAGGAAACCACTTTTGCACTTGTATTAGTGTGGAAAAAACACTTTTTGCACTTGTGATAGTGTTGAAAAACCACTTTTCGCACTTGTGTTAGTGTTGAAAAACCACTTTTCGCACTTGTGTTGGTGCAGGAAACCACTTTTGCACTTGTATTAGTGTGGAAAAACCACTTTTCGCACTTGTGTTAGTGTTGAAAAACCACTTTTCGCACTTGTGTTAGTGTTGAAAAACCACTTTTCGCACTTGTGTTGGTGCAGGAAACCACTTTTGCACTTGTATTAGTGTGGAAAAACCACTTTTCGCACTTGTGTTAGTTTTGAAAAACCACTTTTCGCACTTGTGTTAGTGTTGAAAAACCACTTTTCGCACTTGTGTTAGTGTTGAAAAACCACTTTTCGCACTTGTGTTGGTGCAGGAAACCACTTTTACACTTGTACTAGTGTGGAAAAAACACTTTTTGCACTTGTGATAGTGTTGAAAAACCCCTTTTCGCACTTGTGTTAGTGTTGAAAAAACCACTTTTGGAACTTGTGTTGGTGCAGGAAACCACTTTTGCACTTGTATTAGTGTGGAAAAACCACTTTTTGCACTTGTGTTAGTGTTGAAAAACCACTTTTCGCACTTGTGTTAGTGTTGAAAAACCACTTTTCGCACTTGTGTTGGTGCAGGAAACCACTTTTGCACTTGTATTAGTGTGGAAAAAACACTTTTTGCACTTGTGATAGTGTTGAAAAACCACTTTTCGCACTTGTGTTAGTGTTGAAAAACCACTTTTCGCACTTGTGTTAGTGTTGAAAAACCACTTTTCGCACTTGTGTTGGTGCAGGAAACCACTTTTACACTTGTACTAGTGTGGAAAAAACACTTTTTGCACTTGTGATAGTGTTGAAAAACCCCTTTTCGCACTTGTGTTAGTGTTGAAAAACCACTTTTCGCACTTGTGTTGGTGCAGGAAACCACTTTTGCACTTGTATTAGTGTGGAAAAACCACTTTTTGCACTTGTGTTAGTGTTGAAAAACCACTTTTCGCACTTGTGTTAGTGTTGAAAAACCACTTTTCGCACTTGTGTTGGTGCAGGAAACCACTTTTGCACTTGTATTAGTGTGGAAAAAACACTTTTTGCACTTGTGATAGTGTTGAAAAACCACTTTTCGCACTTGTGTTAGTGTTGAAAAACCACTTTTCGCACTTGTGTTGGTGCAGGAAACCACTTTTGCACTTGTATTAGTGTGGAAAAACCACTTTTCGCACTTGTGTTAGTGTTGAAAAACCACTTTTCGCACTTGTGTTAGTGTTGAAAAACCACTTTTCGCACTTGTGTTAGTGTTGAAAAACCACTTTTCGCACTTGTGTTGGTGCAGGAAACCACTTTTGCACTTGTATTAGTGTGGAAAAAACACTTTTTGCACTTGTGATAGTGTTGAAAAACCACTTTTCGCACTTGTGTTAGTGTTGAAAAAACCACTTTTCGAACTTGTGTTGGTGCAGGAAACCACTTTTGCACTTGTATTAGTGTGGAAAAAACACTTTTTGCACTTGTGTTAGTGTTGAAAAACCACTTTTCGCACTTGTGTTAGTGTTGAAAAACCACTTTTCGCACTTGTGTTAGTGTTGAAAAACCACTTTTCGCACTTGTGTTGGTGCAGGAAACCACTTTTGCACTTGTATTAGTGTGGAAAAACCACTTTTCGCACTTGTGTTAGTGTTGAAAAACCACTTTTTGCACTTGTGTTAGTGTTGATAAACCACTTTTCGCACTTGTGTTGGTGCAGGAAACCACTTTTGCACTTGTATTAGTGTGGAAAAAACACTTTTTGCACTTGTGATAGTGTTGAAAAACCACTTTTCGCACTTGTGTTAGTGTTGAAAAAACCACTTTTCGAACTTGTGTTGGTGCAGGAAACCACTTTTGCACTTGTATTAGTGTGGAAAAACCACTTTTCGCACTTGTGTTAGTGTTGAAAAACCACTTTTCGCACTTGTGTTAGTGTTGAAAACCACTTTTCGCACTTGTGTTTGTGCAGGAAACCACTTTTGCACTTGAATTAGTGTGGAAAAACCACTTTTCGCACTTGTGTTAGTGTTGAAAAACCACTTTTTGCACTTGTGTTAGTGTTGAAAAACCACTTTCCGCACTTGTGTTGGTGCAGAAAACCACTTTTGCACTTGTATTAGTGTGTTAAAAACACTTTTTGCACTTGTGATAGTGTTGAAAAACCACTTTTTGCACTTGTGTTAGTGTTGAAAAACCACTTTTCGCACTTGTGTTGGTGCAGGAAACCACTTTTGCACTTGTATTAGTGTGGAAAAAACACTTTTCGCACTTGTGTTAGTGTTGAAAAACCACTTTTCGCACTTGTGTTAGTGTTGAAAAACCACTTTTCGCACTTGTGTTGGTGCAGGAAACCACTTTTGCACTTGTATTAGTGTGGAAAAACCACTTTTCGCACTTGTGTTAGTGTTGAAAAACCACTTTTCGCACTTGTGTTAGTGTTGAAAAACCACTTTTCGCACTTGTGTTGGTGCAGGAAACCACTTTTGCACTTGTATTAGTGTGGAAAAACACTTTTTGCACTTGTGATAGTGTTGAAAAACCACTTTTCGCACTTGTGTTAGTGTTGAAAAACCACTTTTCGCACTTGTGTTGGTGCAGGAAACCACTTTTGCACTTGTATTAGTGTGGAAAAAACACTTTTTGCACTTGTGATAGTGTTGAAAAACCACTTTTCGCATTTGTGTTAGTGTTGAAAAACCACTTTTCGCACTTGTGTTGGTGCAGGAAACCACTTTTGCACTTGTATTAGTGTGGAAAAACCACTTTTCGCACTTGTGTTAGTGTTGAAAAACCACTTTTCGCACTTGTGTTAGTGTTGAAAAACCACTTTTCGCACTTGTGTTGGTGCAGGAAACCACTTTTGCACTTGTATTAGTGTGGAAAAACCACTTTTCGCACTTGTGTTAGTTTTGAAAAACCACTTTTCGCACTTGTGTTAGTGTTGAAAAACCACTTTTCGCACTTGTGTTAGTGTTGAAAAACCACTTTTCGCACTTGTGTTGGTGCAGGAAACCACTTTTACACTTGTACTAGTGTGGAAAAAACACTTTTTGCACTTGTGATAGTGTTGAAAAACCCCTTTTCGCACTTGTGTTAGTGTTGAAAAAACCACTTTTGGAACTTGTGTTGGTGCAGGAAACCACTTTTGCACTTGTATTAGTGTGGAAAAAACACTTTTTGCACTTGTGTTAGTGTTGAAAAACCACTTTTCGCACTTGTGTTAGTGTTGAAAAACCACTTTTCGCACTTGTGTTAGTGTTGAAAAACCACTTTTCGCACATGTGTTGGTGCAGGAAACCACTTTTGCACTTGTATTAGTGTGGAAAAACCACTTTTCGCACTTGTGTTAGTGTTGAAAAACCACTTTTCGCACTTGTGTTAGTGTTGATAAACCACTTTTCGCACTTGTGTTAGTGTTGAAAAACCACTTTTTGCACTTGTGTTAGTGTTGAAAAACCACTTTTCGCACTTGTGTTGGTGCAGGAAACCACTTTTGCACTTGTATTAGTGTGGAAAAAACACTTTTCGCACTTGTGTTAGTGTTGAAAAACCACTTTTCGCACTTGTGTTAGTGTTGAAAAACCACTTTTCGCACTTGTGTTGGTGCAGGAAACCACTTTTGCACTTGTATTAGTGTGGAAAAACCACTTTTCGCACTTGTGTTAGTGTTGAAAGACCACTTTTCGCACTTGTGTTAGTGTTGAAAAACCACTTTTTGCACTTGTGTTAGTGTTGAAAAACCACTTTTCACACTTGTGTTAGTGTTGAAAAACCACTTTTCGCACTTGTGTTGGTGCAGGAAACCACTTTTGCACTTGTATTAGTGTGGAAAAACCACTTTTCGCACTTGTGTTAGTGTTGAAAAACCATTTTTCGCACTTGTGTTAGTGTTGAAAAACCACTTTTCGCACTTGTGTTAGTGTTGAAAAACCACTTTTCGCACATGTGTTTGTGCAGGAAACCACTTTTGCACTTGAATTAGTGTGGAAAAACCACTTTTCGCACTTGTGTTAGTGTTGAAAAACCACTTTTTGCACTTGTGTTAGTGTTGAAAAACCACTTTCCGCACTCGTGTTGGTGCAGGAAACCACTTTTGCACTTGTATTAGTGTGGAAAAAACACTTTTTGCACTTGTGATAGTTTTGAAAAACCACTTTTCGCACTTGTGTTAGTGTTGAAAAACCACTTTTCGCACTTGTGTTGGTGCAGGAAACCACTTTTGCACTTGTATTAGTGTGGAAAAAACACTTTTCGCACTTGTGTTAGTGTTGAAAAACCACTTTTCGCACTTGTGTTAGTGTTGAAAAACCACTTTTCGCACTTGTGTTGGTGCAGGAAACCACTTTTGCACTTGTATTAGTGTGGAAAAACCACTTTTCGCACTTGTGTTAGTGTTGAAAAACCACTTTTCGCACTTGTGTTAGTGTTGAAAAACCACTTTTCGCACTTGTGTTGGTGCAGGAAACCACTTTTGCACTTGTATTAGTGTGGAAAAACCACTTTTCGCACTTGTGTTAGTGTTGAAAAACCACTTTTCGCACTTGTGTTAGTGTTGAAAAACCACTTTTCGCACTTGTGTTAGTGTTGAAAAACCACTTTTCGCACTTGTGTTGGTGCAGGAAACCACTTTTGCACTTGTATTAGTGTGGAAAAAACACTTTTTGCACTTGTGATAGTGTTGAAAAACCACTTTTCGCACTTGTGTTAGTGTTGAAAAAACCACTTTTCGAACTTGTGTTGGTGCAGGAAACCACTTTTGCACTTGTAATAGTGTGGAAAAACCACTTTTCGCACTTGTGTTAGTGTTGAAAAACCACTCTTCGCACTTGTGTTAGTGTTGAAAAACCACTTTTCGCACTTGTGTTAGTGTTGAAAAACCACTTTTCACACTTGTGTTAGTGTTTGAAAACCACTTTTCGCACTTGTGTTGTGCAGGAAACCACTTTTGCACTTGTATTAGTGTGGAAAAACCACTTTTAGCACTTGTATTAGTGTTGAAAAACCACTTTTCGCACTTGTGTTAGTGTTGATAAACCACTTTTCGCACTTGTGTTGGTGCAGGAAACCACTTTTGCACTTGTATTAGTGTGGAAAAACCACTTTTCGCACTTGTGTTAGTGTTGAAAACACTTTTCGCACTTGTGTTAGTGTTGAAAACTACTTTTCGCACTTGTGTTAGTTTTTGAAAAACCACTTTTCACACTTGTGTTAGTGTTGAAAAACCACTTTTCGCACTTGTGTTGGTGCAGGAAACCACTTTTGCACTTGTATTATTGTGGAAAAACACTTTTCGCACTTGTGTTAGTGTTGAAAAACCACTTTTCGCACTTGTGTTAGTGTTGAAAAACCACTTTTCGCACCTGTGTTTGTGCAGGAAACCACTTTTGCACTTGTATTAGTGTGGAAAAACCACTTTTCGCACTTGTGTTAGTGTTGAAAAACCACTTTTCGCACTTGTGTTAGTGTTGAAAAACCACTTTTCGCACTTGTGTTGGTGCAGGAAACCACTTTTGCACTTGTATTAGTGTGGAAAAACCACTTTTCGCACTTGTGTTAGTGTTGAAAAACCACTTTTCGCACTTGTGTTAGTGTTGAAAAACCACTTTTTGCACTTGTGTTAGTGTTGAAAAACCACTTTCGCACTTGTGTTAGTGTTGAAAAAACCACTTTTCGAACTTGTGTTGGTGCAGGAAACCACTTTTGCACTTGTATTAGTGTGGATAAACCACTTTTCGCACTTGTATTAGTGTGGAAAAAACACTTTTTGCACTTGTGTTAGTGTTGAAAAACCACTTTCGCACTTGTGTTAGTGTTGAAAAACCACTTTTCGCACTTGTGTTGGTGCAGGAAACCACTTTTGCACTTGTATTAGTGTGGAAAAACCACTTTTCGCACTTGTGTTAAAACCACTTTTCGCACTTGTGTTAGTGTTGAAAAACCACTTTTCGCACTTGTGTTAGTGTTGAAAAACCACTTTTCGCACTTGTGTTAGTGTTGAAAAACCACTTTTCACACTTGTGTTAGTGTTGAAAAACCACTTTTCGCACTTGTGTTGGTGCAGGAAACCACTTTTGCACTTGTATTAGTGTGGAAAAACCACTTTTCGCACTTATGTTAGTGTTGAAAAACCACTTTTCGCACTTGTGTTAGTGTTGAAAAACCACTTTTCGCACTTGTGTTTGTGTAGGAAACCACTTTTGCACTTGTATTAGTGTGGAAAAACCACTTTTCGCACTTGTGTTAGTGTTGAAAAACCACTTTTTGCACTTGTGTTAGTGTTGAAAAACCACTTTTCGCACTTGTGTTGGTGCAGGAAACCACTTTTGCACTTGTATTAGTGTGGAAAAAACACTTTTTGCACTTGTGATAGTGTTGAAAAACCACTTTTCGCACTTGTGTTAGTGTTGAAAAACCACTTTTCGCACTTGTGTTGGTGCAGGAAACCACTTTTGCACTTGTATTAGTGTGGAAAAACAATTTTCGCACTTGTGTTAGTGTTGAAAAACCACTTTTCGCACTTGTGTTAGTGTTGAAAAACCACTTTTCGCACTTGTGTTGGTGCAGGAAACCACTTTTGCACTTGTATTAGTGTGGAAAAACCACTTTTCGCACTTGTGTTAGTGTTGAAAAACCACTTTTCGCACTTGTGTTAGTGTTGAAAAACCACTTTTCGCACTTGTGTTGGTGCAGGAAACCACTTTTGCACTTGTATTAGTGTGGAAAAAACACTTTTTGCACTTGTGATAGTGTTGAAAAACCACTTTTCGCACTTGTGTTAGTGTTGAAAAACCACTTTTCGCACTTGTGTTGGTGCAGGAAACCACTTTTGCACTTGTATTAGTGTGGAAAAACCACTTTTCGCACTTGTGTTAGTGTTGAAAAACCACTTTTCGCACTTGTGTTAGTGTTGAAAAACCACTTTTCGCACTTGTGTTGGTGCAGGAAACCACTTTTGCACTTGTATTAGTGTGGAAAAAACACTTTTTGCACTTGTGATAGTGTTGAAAAACCACTTTTCGCACTTGTGTTAGTGTTGAAAAAACCACTTTTCGAACTTGTGTTGGTGCAGGAAACCACTTTTGCACTTGTATTAGTGTGGAAAAAACACTTTTTGCACTTGTGTTAGTGTTGAAAAACCACTTTTCGCACTTGTGTTAGTGTTGAAAAACCACTTTTCGCACTTGTGTTAGTGTTGAAAAACCACTTTTCGCACTTGTGTTAGTGTTGAAAAACCACTTTTCGCACTTGTGTTGGTGCAGGAAACCACTTTTGCACTTGTATTAGTGTGGAAAAACCACTTTTCGCACTTGTGTTAGTGTTGAAAAACCACTTTTCGCACTTGTGTTAGTGTTGATAAACCACTTTTCGCACTTGTGTTGGTGCAGGAAACCACTTTTGCACTTGTATTAGTGTGGAAAAAACACTTTTTGCACTTGTGATAGTGTTGAAAAACCACTTTTCGCACTTGTGTTAGTGTTGAAAAAACCACTTTTCGAACTTGTGTTGGTGCAGGAAACCACTTTTGCACTTGTATTAGTGTGGAAAAACCACTTTTCGCACTTGTGTTAGTGTTGAAAAACCACTTTTCGCACTTGTGTTAGTGTTGAAAAACCACTTTTCGCACTTGTGTTAGTGTTGAAAAACCACTTTTCGCACATGTGTTTGTGCAGGAAACCACTTTTGCACTTGAATTAGTGTGGAAAAACCACTTTTCGCACTTGTGTTAGTGTTGAAAAACCACTTTTTGCACTTGTGTTAGTGTTGAAAAACCACTTTCCGCACTCGTGCTGGTGCAGGAAACCACTTTTGCACTTGTATTAGTGTGGAAAAAACACTTTTTGCACTTGTGATAGTGTTGAAAAACCACTTTTCGCACTTGTGTTAGTGTTGAAAAACCACTTTTCGCACTTGTGTTGGTGCAGGAAACCACTTTTGCACTTGTATTAGTGTGGAAAAAACACTTTTCGCACTTGTGTTAGTGTTGAAAAACCACTTTTCGCACTTGTGTTAGTGTTGAAAAACCACTTTTCGCACTTGTGTTGGTGCAGGAAACCACTTTTGCACTTGTATTAGTGTGGAAAAAACACTTTTCGCACTTGTGTTAGTGTTGAAAAACCACTTTTCGCACTTGTGTTAGTGTTGAAAAACCACTTTTCGCACTTGTGTTGGTGCAGGAAACCACTTTTGCACTTGTATTAGTGTGGAAAAAACACTTTTTGCACTTGTGATAGTGTTGAAAAACCACTTTTCGCACTTGTGTTAGTGTTGAAAAACCACTTTTCGCACTTGTGTTGGTGCAGGAAACCACTTTTACACTTGTATTAGTGTGGAAAAAACACTTTTTGCACTTGTGATAGTGTTGAAAAACCAATTTTCGCACTTGTGTTAGTGTTGAAAAACCACTTTTCGCACTTGTGTTGGTGCAGGAAACCACTTTTGCACTTGTATTAGTGTGGAAAAACCACTTTTCGCACTTGTGTTAGTGTTGAAAAACCACTTTTCGCACTTGTGTTAGTGTTGAAAAACCACTTTTCGCACTTGTGTTAGTGTTGAAAAACCACTTTTCGCACTTGTGTTGGTGCAGGAAACCACTTTTGCACTTGTATTAGTGTGGAAAAAACACTTTTTGCACTTGTGATAGTGTTGAAAAACCACTTTTCGCACTTGTGTTAGTGTTGAAAAAACCACTTTTCGAACTTGTGTTGGTGCAGGAAACCACTTTTGCACTTGTAATAGTGTGGAAAAACCACTTTTCGCACTTGTGTTAGTGTTGAAAAACCACTCTTCGCACTTGTGTTAGTGTTGAAAAACCACTTTTCGCACTTGTGTTAGTGTTGAAAAACCACTTTTTACACTTGTGTTAGTGTTGAAAAACCACTTTTCGCACTTGTGTTGGTGCAGGAAACCACTTTTGCACTTGTATTAGTGTGGAAAAACCACTTTTCGCACTTGTATTAGTGTTGAAAAACCACTTTTTGCACTTGTGTTAGTGTTGATAAACCACTTTTCGCACTTGTGTTGGTGCAGGAAACCACTTTTGCACTTGTATTAGTGTGGAAAAACCACTTTTCGCACTTGTGTTATTGTTGAAAAACCACTTTTCGCACTTGTGTTAGTGTTGAAAAACCACTTTTCGCACTTGTGTTAGTTTTGAAAAACCACTTTTCACACTTGTGTTAGTGTTGAAAAACCACTTTTCGCACTTGTGTTGGTGCAGGAAACCACTTTTGCACTTGTATTAGTGTGGAAAAACCACTTTTCGCACTTGTGTTAGTGTTGAAAAACCACTTTTCGCACTTGTGTTAGTGTTGAAAAACCACTTTTCGCACTTGTGTTTGTGCAGGAAACCACTTTTGCACTTGTATTAGTGTGGAAAAACCACTTTTCGCACTTGTGTTAGTGTTGAAAAACCACTTTTTGCACTTGTGTTAGTGTTGAAAAACCACTTTTCGCACTTGTGTTGGTGCAGGAAACCACTTTTGCACTTGTATTAGTGTGGAAAAAACACTTTTTGCACTTGTGATAGTGTTGAAAAACCACTTTTCGCACTTGTGTTAGTGTTGAAAAACCACTTTTCGCACTTGTGTTGGTGCAGGAAACCACTTTTGCACTTGTATTAGTGTGGAAAAACACTTTTCGCACTTGTGTTAGCGTTGAAAAACCACTTTTCGCACTTGTGTTAGTGTTGAAAAACCACTTTTCGCACTTGTGTTGGTGCAGGAAACCACTTTTGCACTTGTATTAGTGTGGAAAAACCACTTTTCGCACTTGTGTTAGTGTTGAAAAACCACTTTTTGCACTTGTGTTAGTGTTGAAAAACCACTTTTCGCACTTGTGTTGGTGCAGGAAACCACTTTTGCACTTGTATTAGTGTGGAAAAAACACTTTTTGCACTTGTGATAGTGTTGAAAAACCACTTTTCGCACTTGTGTTAGTGTTGAAAAACCACTTTTCGCACTTGTGTTGGTGCAGGAAACCACTTTTGCACTTGTATTAGTGTGGAAAAACAATTTTCGCACTTGTGTTAGTGTTGAAAAACCACTTTTCGCACTTGTGTTAGTGTTGAAAAACCACTTTTCGCACTTGTGTTGGTGCAGGAAACCACTTTTGCACTTGTATTAGTGTGGAAAAACCACTTTTCGCACTTGTGTTAGTGTTGAAAAACCACTTTTCGCACTTGTGTTAGTGTTGAAAAACCACTTTTCGCACTTGTGTTGGTGCAGGAAACCACTTTTGCACTTGTATTAGTGTGGAAAAAACACTTTTTGCACTTGTGATAGTGTTGAAAAACCACTTTTCGCACTTGTGTTAGTGTTGAAAAACCACTTTTCGCACTTGTGTTGGTGCAGGGAACCACTTTTGCACTTGTATTAGTGTGGAAAAACCACTTTTCGCACTTGTGTTAGTGTTGAAAAACCACTTTTCGCACTTGTGTTAGTGTTGAAAAACCACTTTTCGCACTTGTGTTGGTGCAGGAAACCACTTTTGCACTTGTATTAGTGTGGAAAAAACACTTTTTGCACTTGTGTTAGTGTTGAAAAACCACTTTTCGCACTTGTGTTAGTGTTGAAAAACCACTTTTCGCACTTGTGTTAGTGTTGAAAAACCACTTTTCGCACTTGTGTTGGTGCAGGAAACCACTTTTGCACTTGTATTAGTGTGGAAAAACCACTTTTCGCACTTGTGTTAGTGTTGAAAAACCACTTTTCGCACTTGTGTTAGTGTTGAAAAACCACTTTTCGCACTTGTGTTAGTGTTGAAAAACCACTTTTCGCACTTGTGTTGGTGCAGGAAACCACTTTTGCACTTGTATTAGTGTGGAAAAAACACTTTTTGCACTTGTGATAGTGTTGAAAAACCACTTTTCGCACTTGTGTTAGTGTTGAAAAAACCACTTTTCGAACTTGTGTTGGTGCAGGAAACCACTTTTGCACTTGTAATAGTGTGGAAAAACCACTTTTCGCACTTGTGTTAGTGTTGAAAAACCACTCTTCGCACTTGTGTTAGTGTTGAAAAACCACTTTTCGCACTTGTGTTAGTGTTGAAAAACCACTTTTTACACTTGTGTTAGTGTTGAAAAACCACTTTTCGCACTTGTGTTGGTGCAGGAAACCACTTTTGCACTTGTATTAGTGTGGAAAAACCACTTTTCGCACTTGTATTAGTGTTGAAAAACCACTTTTTGCACTTGTGTTAGTGTTGATAAACCACTTTTCGCACTTGTGTTGGTGCAGGAAACCACTTTTGCACTTGTATTAGTGTGGAAAAACCACTTTTCGCACTTGTGTTATTGTTGAAAAACCACTTTTCGCACTTGTGTTAGTGTTGAAAAACCACTTTTCGCACTTGTGTTAGTTTTGAAAAACCACTTTTCACACTTGTGTTAGTGTTGAAAAACCACTTTTCGCACTTGTGTTGGTGCAGGAAACCACTTTTGCACTTGTATTAGTGTGGAAAAACCACTTTTCGCACTTGTGTTAGTGTTGAAAAACCACTTTTCGCACTTGTGTTAGTGTTGAAAAACCACTTTTCGCACTTGTGTTTGTGCAGGAAACCACTTTTGCACTTGTATTAGTGTGGAAAAACCACTTTTCGCACTTGTGTTAGTGTTGAAAAACCACTTTTTGCACTTGTGTTAGTGTTGAAAAACCACTTTTCGCACTTGTGTTGGTGCAGGAAACCACTTTTGCACTTGTATTAGTGTGGAAAAAACACTTTTTGCACTTGTGATAGTGTTGAAAAACCACTTTTCGCACTTGTGTTAGTGTTGAAAAACCACTTTTCGCACTTGTGTTGGTGCAGGAAACCACTTTTGCACTTGTATTAGTGTGGAAAAACACTTTTCGCACTTGTGTTAGCGTTGAAAAACCACTTTTCGCACTTGTGTTAGTGTTGAAAAACCACTTTTCGCACTTGTGTTGGTGCAGGAAACCACTTTTGCACTTGTATTAGTGTGGAAAAACCACTTTTCGCACTTGTGTTAGTGTTGAAAAACCACTTTTTGCACTTGTGTTAGTGTTGAAAAACCACTTTTCGCACTTGTGTTGGTGCAGGAAACCACTTTTGCACTTGTATTAGTGTGGAAAAAACACTTTTTGCACTTGTGATAGTGTTGAAAAACCACTTTTCGCACTTGTGTTAGTGTTGAAAAACCACTTTTCGCACTTGTGTTGGTGCAGGAAACCACTTTTGCACTTGTATTAGTGTGGAAAAACAATTTTCGCACTTGTGTTAGTGTTGAAAAACCACTTTTCGCACTTGTGTTAGTGTTGAAAAACCACTTTTCGCACTTGTGTTGGTGCAGGAAACCACTTTTGCACTTGTATTAGTGTGGAAAAACCACTTTTCGCACTTGTGTTAGTGTTGAAAAACCACTTTTCGCACTTGTGTTAGTGTTGAAAAACCACTTTTCGCACTTGTGTTGGTGCAGGAAACCACTTTTGCACTTGTATTAGTGTGGAAAAAACACTTTTTGCACTTGTGATAGTGTTGAAAAACCACTTTTCGCACTTGTGTTAGTGTTGAAAAACCACTTTTCGCACTTGTGTTGGTGCAGGGAACCACTTTTGCACTTGTATTAGTGTGGAAAAACCACTTTTCGCACTTGTGTTAGTGTTGAAAAACCACTTTTCGCACTTGTGTTAGTGTTGAAAAACCACTTTTCGCACTTGTGTTGGTGCAGGAAACCACTTTTGCACTTGTATTAGTGTGGAAAAAACACTTTTTGCACTTGTGTTAGTGTTGAAAAACCACTTTTCGCACTTGTGTTAGTGTTGAAAAACCACTTTTCGCACTTGTGTTAGTGTTGAAAAACCACTTTTCGCACTTGTGTTGGTGCAGGAAACCACTTTTGCACTTGTATTAGTGTGGAAAAAACACTTTTTGCACTTGTGTTAGTGTTGAAAAACCACTTTTCGCACTTGTGTTAGTGTTGAAAAACCACTTTTCGCACTTGTGTTAGTGTTGAAAAACCACTTTTCGCACTTGTGTTGGTGCAGGAAACCACTTTTGCACTTGTATTAGTGTGGAAAAACCACTTTTCGCACTTGTGTTAGTGTTGAAAAACCACTTTTCGCACTTGTGTTAGTGTTGAAAAACCACTTTTCGCACTTGTGTTAGTGTTGATAAACCACTTTTCGCACTTGTGTTGGTGCAGGAAACCACTTTTGCACTTGTATTAGTGTGGAAAAAACACTTTTTGCACTTGTGATAGTGTTGAAAAACCACTTTTCGCACTTGTGTTAGTGTTGAAAAAACCACTTTTCGAACTTGTGTTGGTGCAGGAAACCACTTTTGCACTTGTATTAGTGTGGAAAAACTACTTTTCACACTTGTGTTAGTGTTGAAAAACCACTTTTCGCACTTGTGTTAGTGTTGAAAAACCACTTTTCGCACTTGTGTTAGTGTTGAAAAACCACTTTTCGCACATGTGTTTGTGCAGGAAACCACTTTTGCACTTGAATTAGTGTGGAAAAACCACTTTTCGCACTTGTGTTAGTGTTGAAAAACCACTTTTTGCACTTGTGTTAGTGTTGAAAAACCACTTTCCGCACTCGTGTTGGTGCAGGAAACCACTTTTGCACTTGTATTAGTGTGGAAAAAACACTTTTCGCACTTGTGTTAGTGTTGAAAAACCACTTTTTGCACTTGTGTTAGTGTTGATAAACCACTTTTCGCACTTGTGTTGGTGCAGGAAACCACTTTTGCACTTGTATTAGTGTGGAAAAAACACTTTTTGCACTTGTGATAGTGTTGAAAAACCACTTTTCGCACTTGTGTTAGTGTTGAAAAAACCACTTTTCGAACTTGTGTTGGTGCAGGAAACCACTTTTGCACTTGTATTAGTGTGGAAAAACCACTTTTCGCACTTGTGTTAGTGTTGAAAAACCACTTTTCGCACTTGTGTTAGTGTTGAAAAACCACTTTTCGCACTTGTGTTAGTGTTGAAAACCACTTTTCGCACTTGTGTTTGTGCAGGAAACCACTTTTGCACTTGAATTAGTGTGGAAAAACCACTTTTCGCACTTGTGTTAGTGTTGAAAAACCACTTTTTGCACTTGTGTTAGTGTTGAAAAACCACTTTCCGCACTTGTGTTGGTGCAGGAAACCACTTTTGCACTTGTATTAGTGTGTTAAAAACACTTTTTGCACTTGTGATAGTGTTGAAAAACCACTTTTTGCACTTGTGTTAGTGTTGAAAAACCACTTTTCGCACTTGTGTTGGTGCAGGAAAGCACTTTTGCACTTGTATTAGTGTGGAAAAAACACTTTTCGCACTTGTGTTAGTGTTGAAAAACCACTTTTCGCACTTGTGTTAGTGTTGAAAAACCACTTTTCGCACTTGTGTTGGTGAAGGAAACCACTTTTGCACTTGTATTAGTGTGGAAAAACCACTTTTCGCACTTGTGTTAGTGTTGAAAAACCACTTTTCGCACTTGTGTTAGTGTTGAAAAACCACTTTTCGCACTTGTGTTGGTGCAGGAAACCACTTTTGCACTTGTATTAGTGTGGAAAAACACTTTTTGCACTTGTGATAGTGTTGAAAAACCACTTTTCGCACTTGTGTTAGTGTTGAAAAACCACTTTTCGCACTTGTGTTGGTGCAGGAAACCACTTTTGCACTTGTATTAGTGTGGAAAAAACACTTTTTGCACTTGTGATAGTGTTGAAAAACCACTTTTCGCACTTGTGTTAGTGTTGAAAAACCACTTTTCGCACTTGTGTTGGTGCAGGAAACCACTTTTGCACTTGTATTAGTGTGGAAAAACCACTTTTCGCACTTGTGTTAGTGTTGAAAAACCACTTTTCGCACTTGTGTTAGTGTTGAAAAACCACTTTTCGCACTTGTGTTGGTGCAGGAAACCACTTTTGCACTTGTATTAGTGTGGAAAAACCACTTTTCGCACTTGTGTTAGTTTTGAAAAACCACTTTTCGCACTTGTGTTAGTGTTGAAAAACCACTTTTCGCACTTGTGTTAGTGTTGAAAAACCACTTTTCGCACTTGTGTTGGTGCAGGAAACCACTTTTGCACTTGTACTAGTGTGGAAAAAACACTTTTTGCACTTGTGATAGTGTTGAAAAACCCCTTTTCGCACTTGTGTTAGTGTTGAAAAAACCACTTTTGGAACTTGTGTTGGTGCAGGAAACCACTTTTGCACTTGTATTAGTGTGGAAAAAACACTTTTTGCACTTGTGTTAGTGTTGAAAAACCACTTTTCGCACTTGTGTTAGTGTTGAAAAACCACTTTTCGCACTTGTGTTAGTGTTGAAAAACCACTTTTCGCACATGTGTTGGTGCAGGAAACCACTTTTGCACTTGTATTAGTGTGGAAAAACCACTTTTCGCACTTGTGTTAGTGTTGAAAAACCACTTTTCGCACTTGTGTTAGTGTTGATAAACCACTTTTCGCACTTGTGTTAGTGTTGAAAAACCACTTTTTGCAACTTGTGTTAGTGTTGAAAAACCACTTTTCGCACTTGTGTTGGTGCAGGAAACCACTTTTGCACTTGTATTAGTGTGGAAAAAACACTTTTCGCACTGGTGTTAGTGTTGAAAAACCACTTTTCGCACTTGTGTTAGTGTTGAAAACCACTTTTCGCACTTGTGTTGGTGCAGGAAACCACTTTTGCACTTGTATTAGTGTGGAAAAACCACTTTTCGCACTTGTGTTAGTGTTGAAAGACCACTTTTCGCACTTGTGTTAGTGTTGAAAAACCACTTTTTGCACTTGTGTTAGTGTTGAAAAACCACTTTTCGCACTTGTGTTGGTGCAGGAAACCACTTTTGCACTTGTATTAGTGTGGAAAAACCACTTTTCGCACTTGTGTTAGTGTTGAAAAACCACTTTTCGCACTTGTGTTAGTGTTGAAAAACCCACTTTTCGCACTTGTGTTAGTGTTGAAAAACCACTTTTCGCACATGTGTTTGTGCAGGAAACCACTTTTGCACTTGATTAGTGTGGAAAAACCACTTTTCGCACTTGTGTTAGTGTTGAAAAACCACTTTTTGCACTTGTGTTAGTGTTGAAAAACCACTTTCCGCACTCGTGTTGGTGCAGGAAACCACTTTTGCACTTGTATTAGTGTGTAAAAAACACTTTTTGCACTTGTGATAGTTTTGAAAAACCACTTTTCGCACTTGTGTTAGTGTTGAAAAACCACTTTTCGCACTTGTGTTGGTGCAGGAAACCACTTTTGCACTTGTATTAGTGTGGAAAAAACACTTTTCGCACTTGTGTTAGTGTTGAAAAACCACTTTTCGCACTTGTGTTAGTGTTGAAAAACCACTTTTCGCACTTGTGTTGGTGCAGGAAACCACTTTTGCACTTGTATTAGTGTGGAAAAACCACTTTTCGCACTTGTGTTAGTGTTGAAAAACCACTTTTCGCACTTGTGTTAGTGTTGAAAAACCACTTTTCGCACTTGTGTTGGTGCAGGAAACCACTTTTGCACTTGTATTAGTGTGGAAAAAACACTTTTTGCACTTGTGATAGTGTTGAAAAAACCACTTTTCGCACTTGTGTTAGTGTTGAAAAACCACTTTTCGCACTTGTGTTGGTGCAGGAAACCACTTTTACACTTGTATTAGTGTGGAAAAAACACTTTTTGCACTTGTGATAGTGTTGAAAAACCACTTTTCGCACTTGTGTTAGTGTTGAAAAACCACTTTTCGCACTTGTGTTGGTGCAGGAAACCACTTTTGCACTTGTATTAGTGTGGAAAAACCACTTTTCGCACTTGTGTTAGTGTTGAAAAACCACTTTTCGCACTTGTGTTAGTGTTGAAAAACCACTTTTCGCACTTGTGTTAGTGTTGAAAAACCACTTTTCGCACTTGTGTTGGTGCAGGAAACCACTTTTGCACTTGTATTAGTGTGGAAAAAACACTTTTTGCACTTGTGATAGTGTTGAAAAACCACTTTTCGCACTTGTGTTAGTGTTGAAAAAACCACTTTTCGAACTTGTGTTGGTGCAGGAAACCACTTTTGCACTTGTAATAGTGTGGAAAAACCACTTTTCGCACTTGTGTTAGTGTTGAAAAACCACTCTTCGCACTTGTGTTAGT
Source organism: Myxine glutinosa (assembly GCF_964187855.1). Taxonomy (NCBI): domain Eukaryota; kingdom Metazoa; phylum Chordata; class Myxini; order Myxiniformes; family Myxinidae; genus Myxine; species Myxine glutinosa. The sequence goes on along the minus strand of NW_027617518.1, from coordinate 17,664 downwards.
GTTGAAAAACCACTTTTCGCACTTGTGTTAGTGTTGAAAAACCACTTTTCACACTTGTGTTAGTGTTGAAAAACCACTTTTCGCACTTGTGTTGGTGCAGGAAACCACTTTTGCACTTGTATTAGTGTGGAAAAACCACTTTTAGCACTTGTATTAGTGTTGAAAAACCACTTTTCGCACTTGTGTTAGTGTTGATAAACCACTTTTCGCACTTGTGTTGGTGCAGGAAACCACTTTTGCACTTGTATTAGTGTGGAAAAACCACTTTTCGCACTTGTGTTAGTGTTGAAAAACCACTTTTCGCACTTGTGTTAGTGTTGAAAAACTACTTTTCGCACTTGTGTTAGTTTTGAAAAACCACTTTTCACACTTGTGTTAGTGTTGAAAAACCACTTTTCGCACTTGTGTTGGTGCAGGAAACCACTTTTGCACTTGTATTAGTGTGGAAAAACCACTTTTCGCACTTGTGTTAGTGTTGAAAAACCACTTTTCGCACTTGTGTTAGTGTTGAAAAACCACTTTTCGCACTTGTGTTTGTGCAGGAAACCACTTTTGCACTTGTATTAGTGTGGAAAAACCACTTTTCGCACTTGTGTTAGTGTTGAAAAACCACTTTTCGCACTTGTGTTAGTGTTGAAAAACCACTTTTCGCACTTGTGTTGGTGCAGGAAACCACTTTTGCACTTGTATTAGTGTGGAAAAACCACTTTTCGCACTTGTGTTAGTGTTGAAAAACCACTTTTCGCACTTGTGTTAGTGTTGAAAAACCACTTTTTGCACTTGTGTTAGTGTTGAAAAACCACTTTTCGCACTTGTGTTAGTGTTGAAAAAACCACTTTTCGAACTTGTGTTGGTGCAGGAAACCACTTTTGCACTTGTATTAGTGTGGATAAACCACTTTTCGCACTTGTATTAGTGTGGAAAAAACACTTTTTGCACTTGTGTTAGTGTTGAAAAACCACTTTTCGCACTTGTGTTAGTGTTGAAAAACCACTTTTCGCACTTGTGTTGGTGCAGGAAACCACTTTTGCACTTGTATTAGTGTGGAAAAACCACTTTTCGCACTTGTGTTAGTGTTGAAAAACCACTTTTCGCACTTGTGTTAGTGTTGAAAAACCACTTTTCGCACTTGTGTTAGTGTTGAAAAACCACTTTTCACACTTGTGTTAGTGTTGAAAAACCACTTTTCGCACTTGTGTTGGTGCAGGAAACCACTTTTGCACTTGTATTAGTGTGGAAAAACCACTTTTCGCACTTATGTTAGTGTTGAAAAACCACTTTTCGCACTTGTGTTAGTGTTGAAAAACCACTTTTCGCACTTGTGTTTGTGTAGGAAACCACTTTTGCACTTGTATTAGTGTGGAAAAACCACTTTTCGCACTTGTGTTAGTGTTGAAAAACCACTTTTTGCACTTGTGTTAGTGTTGAAAAACCACTTTTCGCACTTGTGTTGGTGCAGGAAACCACTTTTGCACTTGTATTAGTGTGGAAAAAACACTTTTTGCACTTGTGATAGTGTTGAAAAACCACTTTTCGCACTTGTGTTAGTGTTGAAAAACCACTTTTCGCACTTGTGTTAGTGTTGAAAAACCACTTTTCGCACTTGTGTTGGTGCAGGAAACCACTTTTGCACTTGTATTAGTGTGGAAAAACCACTTTTCGCACTTGTGATAGTGTTGAAAAACCACTTTTCGCACTTGTGTTAGTGTTGAAAAACCACTTTTCGCACTTGTGTTAGTGTTGAAAAACCACTTTTCGCACTTGTGTTGGTGCAGGAAACCACTTTTGCACTTGTATTAGTGTGGAAAAACAATTTTCGCACTTGTGTTAGTGTTGAAAAACCACTTTTCGCACTTGTGTTAGTGTTGAAAAACCACTTTCGCACTTGTGTTGGTGCAGGAAACCACTTTTGCACTTGTATTAGTGTGGAAAAACCACTTTTCGCACTTGTGTTAGTGTTGAAAAACCACTTTTCGCACTTGTGTTAGTGTTGAAAAACCACTTTTCGCACTTGTGTTGGTGCAGGAAACCACTTTTGCACTTCTATTAGTGTGGAAAAAACACTTTTTGCACTTGTGATAGTGTTGAAAAACCACTTTCCGCACTTGTGTTAGTGTTGAAAAACCACTTTTCGCACTTGTGTTGGTGCAGGAAACCACTTTTGCACTTGTATTAGTGTGGAAAAACCACTTTTCGCACTTGTGTTAGTGTTGAAAAACCACTTTTCGCACTTGTGTTAGTGTTGAAAAACCACTTTTCGCACTTGTGTTGGTGCAGGAAACCACTTTTGCACTTGTATTAGTGTGGAAAAAACACTTTTTGCACTTGTGATAGTGTTGAAAAACCACTTTTCGCACTTGTGTTAGTGTTGAAAAAACCACTTTTCGAACTTGTGTTGGTGCAGGAAACCACTTTTGCACTTGTATTAGTGTGGAAAAAACACTTTTTGCACTTGTGTTAGTGTTGAAAAACCACTTTTCGCACTTGTGTTAGTGTTGAAAAACCACTTTTCGCACTTGTGTTAGTGTTGAAAAACCACTTTTCGCACTTGTGTTAGTGTTGAAAAACCACTTTTCGCACTTGTGTTGGTGCAGGAAACCACTTTTGCACTTGTATTAGTGTGGAAAAACCACTTTTCGCACTTGTGTTAGTGTTGAAAAACCACTTTTCGCACTTGTGTTAGTGTTGATAAACCACTTTTCGCACTTGTGTTGGTGCAGGAAACCACTTTTGCACTTGTATTAGTGTGGAAAAAACACTTTTTGCACTTGTGATAGTGTTGAAAAACCACTTTTCGCACTTGTGTTAGTGTTGAAAAAACCACTTTTCGAACTTGTGTTGGTGCAGGAAACCACTTTTGCACTTGTATTAGTGTGGAAAAACCACTTTTCGCACTTGTGTTAGTGTTGAAAAACCACTTTTCGCACTTGTGTTAGTGTTGAAAAACCACTTTTCGCACTTGTGTTAGTGTTGAAAAACCACTTTTCGCACATGTGTTTGTGCAGGAAACCACTTTTGCACTTGAATTAGTGTGGAAAAACCACTTTTCGCACTTGTGTTAGTGTTGAAAAACCACTTTTTGCACTTGTGTTAGTGTTGAAAAACCACTTTCCGCACTCGTGTTGGTGCAGGAAACCACTTTTGCACTTGTATTAGTGTGGAAAAAACACTTTTTGCACTTGTGATAGTGTTGAAAAACCACTTTTCGCACTTGTGTTAGTGTTGAAAAACCACTTTTCGCACTTGTGTTGGTGCAGGAAACCACTTTTGCACTTGTATTAGTGTGGAAAAAACACTTTTCGCACTTGTGTTAGTGTTGAAAAACCACTTTTCGCACTTGTGTTAGTGTTGAAAAACCACTTTTCGCACTTGTGTTGGTGCAGGAAACCACTTTTGCACTTGTATTAGTGTGGAAAAACCACTTTTCGCACTTGTGTTAGTGTTGAAAAACCACTTTTCGAACTTGTGTTAGTGTTGAAAAACCACTTTTCGCACTTGTGTTGGTGCAGGAAACCACTTTTGCACTTGTATTAGTGTGGAAAAAACACTTTTTGCACTTGTGATAGTGTTGAAAAACCACTTTTCGCACTTGTGTTAGTGTTGAAAAACCACTTTTCGCACTTGTGTTGGTGCAGGAAACCACTTTTACACTTGTATTAGTGTGGAAAAAACACTTTTTGCACTTGTGATAGTGTTGAAAAACCAATTTTCGCACTTGTGTTAGTGTTGAAAAACCACTTTTCGCACTTGTGTTGGTGCAGGAAACCACTTTTGCACTTGTATTAGTGTGGAAAAACCACTTTTGCACTTGTGTTAGTGTTGAAAAACCACTTTTCGCAATTGTGTTAGTGTTGAAAAACCACTTTTCGCACTTGTGTTAGTGTTGAAAAACCACTTTTCGCACTTGTGTTGGTGCAGGAAACCACTTTTGCACTTGTATTAGTGTGGAAAAAACACTTTTTGCACTTGTGATAGTGTTGAAAAACCACTTTTCGCACTTGTGTTAGTGTTGAAAAAACCACTTTTCGAACTTGTGTTGGTGCAGGAAACCACTTTTGCACTTGTAATAGTGTGGAAAAACCACTTTTCGCACTTGTGTTAGTGTTGAAAAACCACTCTTCGCACTTGTGTTAGTGTTGAAAAACCACTTTTCGCACTTGTGTTAGTGTTGAAAAACCACTTTTCACACTTGTGTTAGTGTTGAAAAACCACTTTTCGCACTTGTGTTGGTGCAGGAAACCACTTTTGCACTTGTATTAGTGTGGAAAAACCACTTTTCGCACTTGTATTAGTGTTGAAAAACCACTTTTTGCACTTGTGTTAGTGTTGATAAACCACTTTTCGCACTTGTGTTGGTGCAGGAAACCACTTTTGCACTTGTATTAGTGTGGAAAAACCACTTTTCGCACTTGTGTTATTGTTGAAAAACCACTTTTCGCACTTGTGTTAGTGTTGAAAAACCACTTTTCGCACTTGTGTTAGTTTTGAAAAACCACTTTTCACACTTGTGTTAGTGTTGAAAAACCACTTTTCGCACTTGTGTTGGTGCAGGAAACCACTTTTGCACTTGTATTAGTGTGGAAAAACCACTTTTCGCACTTGTGTTAGTGTTGAAAAACCACTTTTCGCACTTGTGTTAGTGTTGAAAAACCACTTTTCGCACTTGTGTTTGTGCAGGAAACCACTTTTGCACTTGTATTAGTGTGGAAAAACTACTTTTCGCACTTGTGTTAGTGTTGAAAAACCACTTTTTGCACTTGTGTTAGTGTTGAAAAACCACTTTTCGCACTTGTGTTGGTGCAGGAAACCACTTTTGCACTTGTATTAGTGTGGAAAAAACACTTTTTGCACTTGTGATAGTGTTGAAAAACCACTTTTCGCACTTGTGTTAGTGTTGAAAAACCACTTTTCGCACTTGTGTTGGTGCAGGAAACCACTTTTGCACTTGTATTAGTGTGGAAAAACACTTTTCGCACTTGTGTTAGTGTTGAAAAACCACTTTTCGCACTTGTGTTAGTGTTGAAAAACCACTTTTCGCACTTGTGTTGGTGCAGGAAACCACTTTTGCACTTGTATTAGTGTGGAAAAACCACTTTTCGCACTTGTGTTAGTGTTGAAAAACCACTTTTTGCACTTGTGTTAGTGTTGAAAAACCACTTTTCGCACTTGTGTTGGTGCAGGAAACCACTTTTGCACTTGTATTAGTGTGGAAAAAACACTTTTTGCACTTGTGATAGTGTTGAAAAACCACTTTTCGCACTTGTGTTAGTGTTGAAAAACCACTTTTCGCACTTGTGTTGGTGCAGGAAACCACTTTTGCACTTGTATTAGTGTGGAAAAACAATTTTCGCACTTGTGTTAGTGTTGAAAAACCACTTTTCGCACTTGTGTTAGTGTTGAAAAACCACTTTTCGCACTTGTGTTGGTGCAGGAAACCACTTTTGCACTTGTATTAGTGTGGAAAAACCACTTTTCGCACTTGTGTTAGTGTTGAAAAACCACTTTTCGCACTTGTGTTAGTGTTGAAAAACCACTTTTCGCACTTGTGTTGGTGCAGGAAACCACTTTTGCACTTGTATTAGTGTGGAAAAAACACTTTTTGCACTTGTGATAGTGTTGAAAAACCACTTTTCGCACTTGTGTTAGTGTTGAAAAACCACTTTTCGCACTTGTGTTGGTGCAGGAAACCACTTTTGCACTTGTATTAGTGTGGAAAAACCCCTTTTCGCACTTGTGTTAGTGTTGAAAAACCACTTTTCGCACTTGTGTTAGTGTTGAAAAACCACTTTTCGCACTTGTGTTGGTGCAGGAAACCACTTTTGCACTTGTATTAGTGTGGAAAAAAACACTTTTTGCACTTGTGATAGTGTTGAAAAACCACTTTTCGCACTTGTGTTAGTGTTGAAAAAACCACTTTTCGAACTTGTGTTGGTGCAGGAAACCACTTTTGCACTTGTATTAGTGTGGAAAAAACACTTTTTGCACTTGTGTTAGTGTTGAAAAACCACTTTTCGCACTTGTGTTAGTGTTGAAAAACCACTTTTCGCACTTGTGTTAGTGTTGAAAAACCACTTTTCGCACTTGTGTTAGTGTTGAAAAACCACTTTTCGCACTTGTGTTGGTGCAGGAAACCACTTTTGCACTTGTATTAGTGTGGAAAAACCACTTTTCGCACTTGTGTTAGTGTTGAAAAACCACTTTTCGCACTTGTGTTAGTGTTGATAAACCACTTTTCGCACTTGTGTTGGTGCAGGAAACCACTTTTGCACTTGTATTAGTGTGGAAAAAACACTTTTTGCACTTGTGATAGTGTTGAAAAACCACTTTTCGCACTTGTGTTAGTGTTGAAAAAACCACTTTTCGAACTTGTGTTGGTGCAGGAAACCACTTTTGCACTTGTATTAGTGTGGAAAAACCACTTTTCACACTTGTGTTAGTGTTGAAAACCCACTTTTCGCACTTGTGTTAGTGTTGAAAAACCACTTTTCGCACTTGTGTTAGTGTTGAAAAACCACTTTTCGCACATGTGTTTGTGCAGGAAACCACTTTTGCACTTGAATTAGTGTGGAAAAACCACTTTTCGCACTTGTGTTAGTGTTGAAAAACCACTTTTTGCACTTGTGTTAGTGTTGAAAAACCACTTTCCGCACTCGTGTTGGTGCAGGAAACCACTTTTGCACTTGTATTAGTGTGGAAAAAACACTTTTTGCACTTGTGATAGTGTTGAAAAACCACTTTTCGCACTTGTGTTAGTGTTGAAAAACCACTTTTCGCACTTGTGTTGGTGCAGGAAACCACTTTTGCACTTGTATTAGTGTGGAAAAAACACTTTTCGCACTTGTGTTAGTGTTGAAAAACCACTTTTCGCACTTGTGTTAGTGTTGAAAAACCACTTTTCGCACTTGTGTTGGTGCAGGAAACCACTTTTGCACTTGTATTAGTGTGGAAAAACCACTTTTCGCACTTGTGTTAGTGTTGAAAAACCACTTTTCGCACTTGTGTTAGTGTTGAAAAACCACTTTTTGCACTTGTGTTGGTGCAGGAAACCACTTTTGCACTTGTATTAGTGTGGAAAAAACACTTTTTGCACTTGTGATAGTGTTGAAAAACCACTTTTCGCACTTGTGTTAGTGTTGAAAAACCACTTTTCGCACTTGTGTTGGTGCAGGAAACCACTTTTGCACTTGTATTAGTGTGGAAAAACCACTTTTCGCACTTGTGTTGGTGCAGGAAACCACTTTTGCACTTGTATTAGTGTGGAAAAAACACTTTTTGCACTTGTGATAGTGTTGAAAAACCAATTTTCGCACTTGTGTTAGTGTTGAAAAACCACTTTTCGCACTTGTGTTCGTGCAGGAAACCACTTTTGCACTTGTATTAGTGTGGAAAAACCACTTTTCGCACTTGTGTTAGTGTTGAAAAACCACTTTTCGCACTTGTGTTAGTGTTGAAAAACCACTTTTCGCACTTGTGTTAGTGTTGAAAAACCACTTTTCGCACTTGTGTTGGTGCAGGAAACCACTTTTGCACTTGTATTAGTGTGGAAAAAACACTTTTTGCACTTGTGATAGTGTTGAAAAACCACTTTTCGCACTTGTGTTAGTGTTGAAAAAACCACTTTTCGAACTTGTGTTGGTGCAGGAAACCACTTTTGCACTTGTAATAGTGTGGAAAAACCACTTTTCGCACTTGTGTTAGTGTTGAAAAACTACTCTTCGCACTTGTGTTAGTGTTGAAAAACCACTTTTCGCACTTGTGTTAGTGTTGAAAAACCACTTTTCACACTTGTGTTAGTGTTGGAAAACCACTTTTCGCACTTGTGTTGGTGCAGGAAACCACTTTTGCACTTGTATTAGTGTGGAAAAACCACTTTTCGCACTTGTGTTATTGTTGAAAAACCACTTTTCGCACTTGTGTTAGTGTTGAAAAACCACTTTTCGCACTTGTGTTAGTTTTGAAAAACCACTTTTCACACTTGTGTTAGTGTTGAAAAACCACTTTTCGCACTTGTGTTGGTGCAGGAAACCACTTTTGCACTTGTATTAGTGTGGAAAAACCACTTTTCGCACTTGTGTTAGTGTTGAAAAACACTTTTCGCACTTGTGTTAGTGTTGAAAAACCACTTTTCGCACTTGTGTTAGTGTTGAAAAACCACTTTTCGCACTTGTGTTGGTGCAGGAAACCACTTTTGCACTTGTATTAGTGTGGAAAAACCACTTTTTGCACTTGTGTTAGTGTTGAAAAACCACTTTTCGCACTTGTGTTAGTGTTGAAAAACCACTTTTCGCACTTGTGTTGGTGCAGGAAACCACTTTTGCACTTGTATTAGTGTGGAAAAAACACTTTTTGCACTTGTGATAGTGTTGAAAAACCACTTTTCGCACTTGTGTTAGTGTTGAAAAACCACTTTTCGCACTTGTGTTGGTGCAGGAAACCACTTTTACACTTGTATTAGTGTGGAAAAAACACTTTTTGCACTTGTGATAGTGTTGAAAAACCAATTTTCGCACTTGTGTTAGTGTTGAAAAACCACTTTTCGCACTTGTGTTGGTGCAGGAAACCACTTTTGCACTTGTATTAGTGTGGAAAAACCACTTTTCGCACTTGTGTTAGTGTTGAAAAACCACTTTTCGCAATTGTGTTAGTGTTGAAAAACCACTTTTCGCACTTGTGTTAGTGTTGAAAAACCACTTTTCGCACTTGTGTTGGTGCAGGAAACCACTTTTGCACTTGTATTAGTGTGGAAAAAACACTTTTTGCACTTGTGATAGTGTTGAAAAACCACTTTTCGCACTTGTGTTAGTGTTGAAAAAACCACTTTTCGAACTTGTGTTGGTGCAGGAAACCACTTTTGCACTTGTAATAGTGTGGAAAAACCACTTTTCGCACTTGTGTTAGTGTTGAAAAACCACTCTTCGCACTTGTGTTAGTGTTGAAAAACCACTTTTCGCACTTGTGTTAGTGTTGAAAAACCACTTTCGCACTTGTGTTGGTGCAGGAAACCACTTTTGCACTTGTATTAGTGTGGAAAAACCACTTTTCGCACTTGTGTTAGTGTTGAAAAACCACTTTTCGCACTTGTGTTAGTGTTGAAAAACCACTTTTCGCACTTGTGTTGGTGCAGGAAACCACTTTTGCACTTCTATTAGTGTGGAAAAAACACTTTTTGCACTTGTGATAGTGTTGAAAAACCACTTTCCGCACTTGTGTTAGTGTTGAAAAACCACTTTTCGCACTTGTGTTGGTGCAGGAAACCACTTTTGCACTTGTATTAGTGTGGAAAAACCACTTTTCGCACTTGTGTTAGTGTTGAAAAACCACTTTTCGCACTTGTGTTAGTGTTGAAAAACCACTTTTCGCACTTGTGTTGGTGCAGGAAACCACTTTTGCACTTGTATTAGTGTGGAAAAAACACTTTTTGCACTTGTGATAGTGTTGAAAAACCACTTTTCGCACTTGTGTTAGTGTTGAAAAAACCACTTTTCGAACTTGTGTTGGTGCAGGAAACCACTTTTGCACTTGTATTAGTGTGGAAAAAACACTTTTTGCACTTGTGTTAGTGTTGAAAAACCACTTTTCGCACTTGTGTTAGTGTTGAAAAACCACTTTTCGCACTTGTGTTAGTGTTGAAAAACCACTTTTCGCACTTGTGTTAGTGTTGAAAAACCACTTTTCGCACTTGTGTTGGTGCAGGAAACCACTTTTGCACTTGTATTAGTGTGGAAAAACCACTTTTCGCACTTGTGTTAGTGTTGAAAAACCACTTTTCGCACTTGTGTTAGTGTTGATAAACCACTTTTCGCACTTGTGTTGGTGCAGGAAACCACTTTTGCACTTGTATTAGTGTGGAAAAAACACTTTTTGCACTTGTGATAGTGTTGAAAAACCACTTTTCGCACTTGTGTTAGTGTTGAAAAAACCACTTTTCGAACTTGTGTTGGTGCAGGAAACCACTTTTGCACTTGTATTAGTGTGGAAAAACCACTTTTCGCACTTGTGTTAGTGTTGAAAAACCACTTTTCGCACTTGTGTTAGTGTTGAAAAACCACTTTTCGCACTTGTGTTAGTGTTGAAAAACCACTTTTCGCACATGTGTTTGTGCAGGAAACCACTTTTGCACTTGAATTAGTGTGGAAAAACCACTTTTCGCACTTGTGTTAGTGTTGAAAAACCACTTTTTGCACTTGTGTTAGTGTTGAAAAACCACTTTCCGCACTCGTGTTGGTGCAGGAAACCACTTTTGCACTTGTATTAGTGTGGAAAAAACACTTTTTGCACTTGTGATAGTGTTGAAAAACCACTTTTCGCACTTGTGTTAGTGTTGAAAAACCACTTTTCGCACTTGTGTTGGTGCAGGAAACCACTTTTGCACTTGTATTAGTGTGGAAAAAACACTTTTCGCACTTGTGTTAGTGTTGAAAAACCACTTTTCGCACTTGTGTTAGTGTTGAAAAACCACTTTTCGCACTTGTGTTGGTGCAGGAAACCACTTTTGCACTTGTATTAGTGTGGAAAAACCACTTTTCGCACTTGTGTTAGTGTTGAAAAACCACTTTTCGAACTTGTGTTAGTGTTGAAAAACCACTTTTCGCACTTGTGTTGGTGCAGGAAACCACTTTTGCACTTGTATTAGTGTGGAAAAAACACTTTTTGCACTTGTGATAGTGTTGAAAAACCACTTTTCGCACTTGTGTTAGTGTTGAAAAACCACTTTTCGCACTTGTGTTGGTGCAGGAAACCACTTTTACACTTGTATTAGTGTGGAAAAAACACTTTTTGCACTTGTGATAGTGTTGAAAAACCAATTTTCGCACTTGTGTTAGTGTTGAAAAACCACTTTTCGCACTTGTGTTGGTGCAGGAAACCACTTTTGCACTTGTATTAGTGTGGAAAAACCACTTTTCGCACTTGTGTTAGTGTTGAAAAACCACTTTTCGCAATTGTGTTAGTGTTGAAAAACCACTTTTCGCACTTGTGTTAGTGTTGAAAAACCACTTTTCGCACTTGTGTTGGTGCAGGAAACCACTTTTGCACTTGTATTAGTGTGGAAAAAACACTTTTTGCACTTGTGATAGTGTTGAAAAACCACTTTTCGCACTTGTGTTAGTGTTGAAAAAACCACTTTTCGAACTTGTGTTGGTGCAGGAAACCACTTTTGCACTTGTAATAGTGTGGAAAAACCACTTTTCGCACTTGTGTTAGTGTTGAAAAACCACTCTTCGCACTTGTGTTAGTGTTGAAAAACCACTTTTCGCACTTGTGTTAGTGTTGAAAAACCACTTTTCACACTTGTGTTAGTGTTGAAAAACCACTTTTCGCACTTGTGTTGGTGCAGGAAACCACTTTTGCACTTGTATTAGTGTGGAAAAACCACTTTTCGCACTTGTATTAGTGTTGAAAAACCACTTTTTGCACTTGTGTTAGTGTTGATAAACCACTTTTCGCACTTGTGTTGGTGCAGGAAACCACTTTTGCACTTGTATTAGTGTGGAAAAACCACTTTTCGCACTTGTGTTATTGTTGAAAAACCACTTTTCGCACTTGTGTTAGTGTTGAAAAACCACTTTTCGCACTTGTGTTAGTTTTGAAAAACCACTTTTCACACTTGTGTTAGTGTTGAAAAACCACTTTTCGCACTTGTGTTGGTGCAGGAAACCACTTTTGCACTTGTATTAGTGTGGAAAAACCACTTTTCGCACTTGTGTTAGTGTTGAAAAACCACTTTTCGCACTTGTGTTAGTGTTGAAAAACCACTTTTCGCACTTGTGTTTGTGCAGGAAACCACTTTTGCACTTGTATTAGTGTGGAAAAACTACTTTTCGCACTTGTGTTAGTGTTGAAAAACCACTTTTTGCACTTGTGTTAGTGTTGAAAAACCACTTTTCGCACTTGTGTTGGTGCAGGAAACCACTTTTGCACTTGTATTAGTGTGGAAAAAACACTTTTTGCACTTGTGATAGTGTTGAAAAACCACTTTTCGCACTTGTGTTAGTGTTGAAAAACCACTTTTCGCACTTGTGTTGGTGCAGGAAACCACTTTTGCACTTGTATTAGTGTGGAAAAACACTTTTCGCACTTGTGTTAGTGTTGAAAAACCACTTTTCGCACTTGTGTTAGTGTTGAAAAACCACTTTTCGCACTTGTGTTGGTGCAGGAAACCACTTTTGCACTTGTATTAGTGTGGAAAAACCACTTTTCGCACTTGTGTTAGTGTTGAAAAACCACTTTTTGCACTTGTGTTAGTGTTGAAAAACCACTTTTCGCACTTGTGTTGGTGCAGGAAACCACTTTTGCACTTGTATTAGTGTGGAAAAAACACTTTTTGCACTTGTGATAGTGTTGAAAAACCACTTTTCGCACTTGTGTTAGTGTTGAAAAACCACTTTTCGCACTTGTGTTGGTGCAGGAAACCACTTTTGCACTTGTATTAGTGTGGAAAAACAATTTTCGCACTTGTGTTAGTGTTGAAAAACCACTTTTCGCACTTGTGTTAGTGTTGAAAAACCACTTTTCGCACTTGTGTTGGTGCAGGAAATTTTGCACTTGTATTAGTGTGGAAAAACCACTTTTCGCACTTGTGTAGTGTTGAAAAACCACTTTTCGCACTTGTGTTAGTGTTGAAAAACCACTTTTCGCACTTGTGTTGGTGCAGGAAACCACTTTTGCACTTGTATTAGTGTGGAAAAAAACACTTTTTGCACTTGTGATAGTGTTGAAAAACCACTTTCGCACTTGTGTTAGTGTTGAAAACCACTTTTCGCACTTTCTTGTGTTGGTGCAGGAAACCACTTTTGCACTTGTATTAGTGTGGAAAAACCCTTTTCGCACTTGTTGGTTAGTGTTGAAAAACCACTTTTCGCACTTGTGTTAGTGTTGAAAAACCACTTTTCGCACTTGTGTTGGTGCAGGAAACCACTTTTGCACTTGTATTAGTGTGGAAAAAAACACTTTTTGCACTTGTGATAGTGTTGAAAAACCACTTTTCGCACTTGTGTTAGTGTTGAAAAAACCACTTTTCGAACTTGTGTTGGTGCAGGAAACCACTTTTGCACTTGTATTAGTGTGGAAAAAACACTTTTTGCACTTGTGTTAGTGTTGAAAAACCACTTTTCGCACTTGTGTTAGTGTTGAAAACACTTTCGCACTGTGTTAGTGTTGAAAAACCACTTTTCGCACTTGTGTTAGTGTTGAAAAACCACTTTTCGCACTTTGTGTCTGGTGCAGGAAACCACTTTTGCACTTGTATTAGTGTGGAAAAACCACTTTTCGCAACTTGTGTTAGTGTTGAAAAACACTTTTCGCACTTGTGTTAGTGTTGATAAACCACTTTTCGCACTTGGTGTTGGTGCAGGAACCACTTTTGCACTTGTATTAGTGTGGAAAAAACACTTTTTGCACTTGTGATAGTGTTGAAAAACCACTTTTCGCACCACTTGTGTTAGTGTTGAAAAAACCACTTTTCGAACTTGTGTTGGTGCAGGAAACCACTTTTGCACTTGTATTAGTGTGGAAAAACCACTTTTCACACTTGTGTTAGTGTTGAAAACCCACTTTTCGCACTTGTGTTAGTGTTGAAAAACCACTTTTCGCACTTGTGTTAGTGTTGAAAAACCACTTTTCGCACATGTGTTTGTGCAGGAAACCACTTTTGCACTTGAATTAGTGTGGAAAAACCACTTTTCGCACTTGTGTTAGTGTTGAAAAACCACTTTTTGCACTTGTGTTAGTGTTGAAAAACCACTTTCCGCACTCGTGTTGGTGCAGGAAACCACTTTTGCACTTGTATTAGTGTGGAAAAAACACTTTTTGCACTTGTGATAGTGTTGAAAAACCACTTTTCGCACTTGTGTTAGTGTTGAAAAACCACTTTTCGCACTTGTGTTGGTGCAGGAAACCACTTTTGCACTTGTATTAGTGTGGAAAAAACACTTTTCGCACTTGTGTTAGTGTTGAAAAACCACTTTTCGCACTTGTGTTAGTGTTGAAAAACCACTTTTCGCACTTGTGTTGGTGCAGGAAACCACTTTTGCACTTGTATTAGTGTGGAAAAACCACTTTTCGCACTTGTGTTAGTGTTGAAAAACCACTTTTCGCACTTGTGTTAGTGTTGAAAAACCACTTTTTGCACTTGTGTTGGTGCAGGAAACCACTTTTGCACTTGTATTAGTGTGGAAAAAACACTTTTTGCACTTGTGATAGTGTTGAAAAACCACTTTTCGCACTTGTGTTAGTGTTGAAAAACCACTTTTCGCACTTGTGTTGGTGCAGGAAACCACTTTTGCACTTGTATTAGTGTGGAAAAACCACTTTTCGCACTTGTGTTGGTGCAGGAAACCACTTTTGCACTTGTATTAGTGTGGAAAAAACACTTTTTGCACTTGTGATAGTGTTGAAAAACCAATTTTCGCACTTGTGTTAGTGTTGAAAAACCACTTTTCGCACTTGTGTTCGTGCAGGAAACCACTTTTGCACTTGTATTAGTGTGGAAAAACCACTTTTCGCACTTGTGTTAGTGTTGAAAAACCACTTTTCGCACTTGTGTTAGTGTTGAAAAACCACTTTTCGCACTTGTGTTAGTGTTGAAAAACCACTTTTCGCACTTGTGTTGGTGCAGGAAACCACTTTTGCACTTGTATTAGTGTGGAAAAAACACTTTTTGCACTTGTGATAGTGTTGAAAAACCACTTTTCGCACTTGTGTTAGTGTTGAAAAAACCACTTTTCGAACTTGTGTTGGTGCAGGAAACCACTTTTGCACTTGTAATAGTGTGGAAAAACCACTTTTCGCACTTGTGTTAGTGTTGAAAAACTACTCTTCGCACTTGTGTTAGTGTTGAAAAACCACTTTTCGCACTTGTGTTAGTGTTGAAAAACCACTTTTCACACTTGTGTTAGTGTTGGAAAACCACTTTTCGCACTTGTGTTGGTGCAGGAAACCACTTTTGCACTTGTATTAGTGTGGAAAAACCACTTTTCGCACTTGTGTTATTGTTGAAAAACCACTTTTCGCACTTGTGTTAGTGTTGAAAAACCACTTTTCGCACTTGTGTTAGTTTTGAAAAACCACTTTTCACACTTGTGTTAGTGTTGAAAAACCACTTTTCGCACTTGTGTTGGTGCAGGAAACCACTTTTGCACTTGTATTAGTGTGGAAAAACCACTTTTCGCACTTGTGTTAGTGTTGAAAAACACTTTTCGCACTTGTGTTAGTGTTGAAAAACCACTTTTCGCACTTGTGTTAGTGTTGAAAAACCACTTTTCGCACTTGTGTTGGTGCAGGAAACCACTTTTGCACTTGTATTAGTGTGGAAAAACCACTTTTTGCACTTGTGTTAGTGTTGAAAAACCACTTTTCGCACTTGTGTTAGTGTTGAAAAACCACTTTTCGCACTTGTGTTGGTGCAGGAAACCACTTTTGCACTTGTATTAGTGTGGAAAAAACACTTTTTGCACTTGTGATAGTGTTGAAAAACCACTTTTCGCACTTGTGTTAGTGTTGAAAAACCACTTTTCGCACTTGTGTTGGTGCAGGAAACCACTTTTACACTTGTATTAGTGTGGAAAAAACACTTTTTGCACTTGTGATAGTGTTGAAAAACCAATTTTCGCACTTGTGTTAGTGTTGAAAAACCACTTTTCGCACTTGTGTTGGTGCAGGAAACCACTTTTGCACTTGTATTAGTGTGGAAAAAACACTTTTTGCACTTGTGTTAGTGTTGAAAAACCACTTTTCGCACTTGTGTTAGTGTTGAAAAACCACTTTTCGCACTTGTGTTAGTGTTGAAAAACCACTTTTCGCACTTGTGTTAGTGTTGAAAAACCACTTTTCGCACTTGTGTTGGTGCAGGAAACCACTTTTGCACTTGTATTAGTGTGGAAAAACCACTTTTCGCACTTGTGTTAGTGTTGAAAAACCACTTTTCGCACTTGTGTTAGTGTTGATAAACCACTTTTCGCACTTGTGTTGGTGCAGGAAACCACTTTTGCACTTGTATTAGTGTGGAAAAAACACTTTTTGCACTTGTGATAGTGTTGAAAAACCACTTTTCGCACTTGTGTTAGTGTTGAAAAAACCACTTTTCGAACTTGTGTTGGTGCAGGAAACCACTTTTGCACTTGTATTAGTGTGGAAAAACCACTTTTCACACTTGTGTTAGTGTTGAAAACCCACTTTTCGCACTTGTGTTAGTGTTGAAAAACCACTTTTCGCACTTGTGTTAGTGTTGAAAAACCACTTTTCGCACATGTGTTTGTGCAGGAAACCACTTTTGCACTTGAATTAGTGTGGAAAAACCACTTTTCGCACTTGTGTTAGTGTTGAAAAACCACTTTTTGCACTTGTGTTAGTGTTGAAAAACCACTTTCCGCACTCGTGTTGGTGCAGGAAACCACTTTTGCACTTGTATTAGTGTGGAAAAAACACTTTTTGCACTTGTGATAGTGTTGAAAAACCACTTTTCGCACTTGTGTTAGTGTTGAAAAACCACTTTTCGCACTTGTGTTGGTGCAGGAAACCACTTTTGCACTTGTATTAGTGTGGAAAAAACACTTTTCGCACTTGTGTTAGTGTTGAAAAACCACTTTTCGCACTTGTGTTAGTGTTGAAAAACCACTTTTCGCACTTGTGTTGGTGCAGGAAACCACTTTTGCACTTGTATTAGTGTGGAAAAACCACTTTTCGCACTTGTGTTAGTGTTGAAAAACCACTTTTCGCACTTGTGTTAGTGTTGAAAAACCACTTTTTGCACTTGTGTTGGTGCAGGAAACCACTTTTGCACTTGTATTAGTGTGGAAAAAACACTTTTTGCACTTGTGATAGTGTTGAAAAACCACTTTTCGCACTTGTGTTAGTGTTGAAAAACCACTTTTCGCACTTGTGTTGGTGCAGGAAACCACTTTTACACTTGTATTAGTGTGGAAAAAACACTTTTTGCACTTGTGATAGTGTTGAAAAACCAATTTTCGCACTTGTGTTAGTGTTGAAAAACCACTTTTCGCACTTGTGTTGGTGCAGGAAACCACTTTTGCACTTGTATTAGTGTGGAAAAACCACTTTTCGCACTTGTGTTAGTGTTGAAAAACCACTTTTCGCACTTGTGTTAGTGTTGAAAAACCACTTTTCGCACTTGTGTTAGTGTTGAAAAACCACTTTTCGCACTTGTGTTGGTGCAGGAAACCACTTTTGCACTTGTATTAGTGTGGAAAAAACACTTTTTGCACTTGTGATAGTGTTGAAAAACCACTTTTCGCACTTGTGTTAGTGTTGAAAAAACCACTTTTCGAACTTGTGTTGGTGCAGGAAACCACTTTTGCACTTGTAATAGTGTGGAAAAACCACTTTTCGCACTTGTGTTAGTGTTGAAAAACTACTCTTCGCACTTGTGTTAGTGTTGAAAAACCACTTTTCGCACTTGTGTTAGTGTTGAAAAACCACTTTTCACACTTGTGTTAGTGTTGGAAAACCACTTTTCGCACTTGTGTTGGTGCAGGAAACCACTTTTGCACTTGTATTAGTGTGGAAAAACCACTTTTCGCACTTGTGTTATTGTTGAAAAACCACTTTTCGCACTTGTGTTAGTGTTGAAAAACCACTTTTCGCACTTGTGTTAGTTTTGAAAAACCACTTTTCACACTTGTGTTAGTGTTGAAAAACCACTTTTCGCAC